>NC_045446.1:113397759-113599004 GCF_002776525.5 Piliocolobus tephrosceles
TCTTTCTTTCTTTCTTTCTTTCTTTCTTTCTTTCTTTCTTTCTTTCTGATGGGGTCTCGCTCTATCACCGGCCTGGAGTGCAGTGGCACGATCTTGGCTCACTGCAACCTCCATCTCCTGGGTTCAAGCAATTCTCCTGTCTCAGCCTCCCAAGTAGCTGGGATTACAGGCATGCGCCACCACACCCAGCTACTTTTTGTATTTTTAGTTGGCCAGGATGGTCTCGATCTCCTGACTTTGTGATCTGTCTGCCTCAGCCTCCCAAAGTGCTGGGATTACAGGCATGAGCCACCGCACCCAGCCCTCTACACTTTATTTCTAACCACTAACCAGTTATAGATCCAGAAGCACATATAAATACATACTTATTTTATCAGTCATCAGTAAGTATTCCCTTATGGCATTACTACATTTTGCTTGTTTTCCTACATTTGATGGAATCATCAAAATCTTCCTATCTCCCTTTTGTAAGATGGAACTTCCCTGCCAGGTCATACCATACACCTTTCTCAAGTCCTTCATCCACCTGGACCAATTGCTTATGTAAATTTCTCCTTGGCTGACTGATGTTTGGTAATGTGTGTATTTAGTCTGCCTAACCTTCTTACCTCTCAGTTTGCAGTCCTTTCATACCTTCTTTTGCCAAATCCCTCCCATTTTACTGGCAACTCTATTGCTTGCTTTGTTTCTCTTTCCCCTCTGTAGATGTACTCTGGGAATCTTGAAGTTTAAATGGATTTTACACCTTATTAATCAAGGGTGAATTTAGGTTTATAGAATTTTTTCCCTAAGAGTATGGAAAACCTGCATTGGAATCACCTGGTATGTTTCTTAAAATTGCTGATTTCTAGGCTCCACCTATAAAATTGCAATTATTCTCAGGGTTTAGGGCTCAGGAATATAAATTTTTATCAGTTTACCTGGGTTATTCTTATTTAACCAAAAGGTTGAGAAATACCGGTTTTTGCGAGAAGGAAAAATGTTGAGCAGGTTTGAGTATTATTAGGGTAAAGGACTGAGGTGTAAGGGAGGGATAGGTTGAAGGTCAGATCTAGAAGAGCCTGCATGTGGGAGGCTGAGGTTTCTAAACTAAAAACATCACCAACCTTTTAATGTGGTGATAGAACTATCTATCTGACCCAGAGCAGCAATAAATCTAGCTTTCTGAATTCTCACAACATGTGTGCATGGCTGTCACGGGCTCTAATATGTCCACAGGCATGCAGAGGCTATTTTTTTTTTTCAGGTGTGGGCTAGCAAAGTATTCTAACAAGGGTGAGATTGCACACTTATTATGTGCTGGATAACCTACCAGGTATGGGAGGTACCTAAAAGAATGAGCTGAATAAGTTACTGAGGAGCTCATAGTGTATAAGGGTTAGATACATGCAAATGATAGATTCCATTCTAACTGAAATTCCATGAGCCTTTAAACTCATCAGGTTGAAATAGTTTTTTAACTTAGCAAATAGCATGCTCTGTTCTTGCCATCTTCAAAGCAGGATATACTTATGTAATAACTATAAATATATTTTGAGCAGTAGTTTGATAATCCTTATAATCTTATTTTCCTATTGAAAAATTCAAAATGTTTTTTCTAATCTCCATTGATCACTTGGGTACAAATTGTACACCCAGATGATCAATGGAGATTAGAAAAAATATTTGAATCATACCTATCATTAAATAGGACAAATAAAAAATTATATTCTCATTTATGTATATGTATCAATTAAACCCATGACAAAAGTAAAATCACGGTATCATAGGGGAAGAGGAAAGGAAGGTAAAATTTTTTTTAGAGTCAGCATGGGACATTTCAAAAGGTTAGTAACATTTAACTGGGTGTTTATAGAATAAGTTTTTTTTCCAGACCAAGTGGACACATAAGTCTTTTAGGTTTAGAGTAGCCAAATACCAAATATTTTGAGTTTTTAAATAGGAAAATAAGGTTATGAAGATTATCAAACTGCTATTCAAAATATACTCATAGTTATACATAGTACATCCTACTTTGAAGATAGCAAGAACAGAGCCTGCTATTTGCTCAGTTAGAAAACTCTTTCAACCTGATGAGTTTAAAGGCTCATTGGAGCATGGGCTACGTTGGCTCTTGAGATAAACAAAATGTAACATTTATCTTTGGATCTTTCTCACCTCTGGTAGTAGTATAATAATATTCTTGCTTTTTAGTAATTGTCAAATAATCTTATTAATGTAATTTTAGAATGTGTGAATATTTTGAGCTGTTTGCTTTTATGTAGAAATAAAATGGCTAACACTGTAATTGAAGAATAAGAAAAAAGTCTCTGAAATTGTCTATTTTGGTCAGGGTACAATGTCTTGTGCTCTCTCAAATGTAATAGGTTACCAACTGTTCCTCTGCATGTAAAACCTTATCTTTCCATGAAACTTAAGTGAGTACTTTAAAGATAAACTTCCAAAAGCTGGAGGCTTCGTACTTCAGTCCCTAGTTAAAAAGAAAGTTGTTAGGGTCATTTTCTGGCTACTCAAAATATGAAAATCAGAGCTTTTCATAATGCAATGCTGTACTTTATGGGCTCAAGTGTTGGATTGTCTATGCAGAACTCAATAGCTGAGGATATAACTGAAGAGCTCTCATTCCTATCTTCCATCAATAAATAGAAATTGTATAACTGTGTACAATAAAATGTATCATAGTTTTAGTACTCTAAATCTTTGTGCCTTAAATTACTTATAAACAAAACTCATTGATTCCAATGAGTCCAGTTTTAAGTCAAGAATAGAAATAAATTATGGGTATATGAAGTTGCCTGACATAGGAGGTGATATAAGTTATCTCCTTTACCTGTTCCAATACTGCATTTCTTAGGCTTCTTCCGCTGGCCAGTTTGAAGACTAAAGGTTCTATCAGGATCCTGTTTGTGGTCAATGGAGCACACAGAAGGCTTCTTGAATCTGCAGTTCTTTATGGTTCAATTAATACCAAGCAAAACCCTTTCTCCATGTTGAAAGAGAAGTTACCATACATTTGCATGATTATTGCCTTGTACCTCCAATCAATTAAAATTCACTTTAACTTGCTTTGAATGGAAATCTCAAAAGGGAATAACTTTGACCAAAGTTCTCTAAAAATAAACCGATGTAATTAGTCCTTCGAGGCTTTAGGGGGTGAGATGTTTGAGATTTGTTGTAGAGTATGAACTGTACCTCTTCAAAAAAAGATAGAGCTATTTCTTGGGTACAGAAGTAAAAGAAAATTTGTTACTGTATTTGAACTTTAAGAAATTCTCTTAAGCTAGGTAGTGACTCAGTGAGGCCTTGGGTATCTTGATGATGTAATGAAATTATAACTTATATGTGTATATGTGTGTGTGTATATATATATATATATGATCATTGTTAACTTAAAAATCCAATCCTTATTTTCAGTGAGGATTGAACATTGAGTCATATACTAATTATGGTATATAATACTTGGCATGAACTTGGGTAAGTTACTTAAATTCCCAGCTTCAGTTTCTTCATCTGTAAAATGGGTTTCATAGGAACTTTAAGAGAAAGAATTATGTATAATTTGCACGCAGGTTATCAGTGGAGATTAGAAAAAATATTTGAATCTTGCTCATTATCAAGAAGGACAAATAAAAATTCTCTTCTCACTTATGTACCTTCAATAAGCTCAAAGTATCTACTTAGCATATGATATGAGAAACAAGAAATGAGTTCAAAGTACCTACTTTTCTTTTTTTTAATTTTTTAATTTTTTATTATTATTATACTTTAAGTTCTAGGGTACATGTGCATAACGTACAGGTTTGTTACATATGTATACTTGTGCCATGTTGGTGTGCTGCACCCATCAACTCGTCAGCACCCATCAACTCGTCATTTACATCAGGTATAACTCCCAATGCAATCCCTCCCCCTCCCCCTCCCCATGATAGGCCCCGATGTGTGATGTTCCCCTTCCCGAGTCCAAGTGATCTCATTGTTCAGTTCCCACCTAGGAGTGAGAACATGCGGTGTTTGGTTTTCTATTCTTGTGATAGTTTGCTAAGAATGATGGTTTCCAGCTGCATCCATGTCCCTACAAAGGACACAAACTCATCCTTTTTTATGGCTGCATAGTATTCCATGGTGTATATGTGCCACATTTTCTTAATCCAGTCTGTCACTGATGGACATTTGGGTTGATTCCAAGTCTTTGCTATTGTGAATAGTGCCGCAATAAACATACGTGTGCATGTGTCTTTATAGCAGCATGATTTATGACTCTTTGGGTATATACCCAGTAATGGGATGGCTAGGTCATATGCACAGTACCTACTTTTCAAATTATCTGTCTACTTCACCCCTTCCCCACCAAAATGCTGAACTTGTAGGTCATCAAAACCATACTGTAAACTGTTATGAGTTTACCTTTCTAGACATAGTTATATGGAAATATTTTGCATACTCTGAAGTTTAGAATGAATGAAAAATGTTGGATTAAAAGAGATTCAATAAAAATCTAAAGAATATTTAAAAGCTTTATTAATGATTATCCAACCTTGATTGGAATTTAAAAATGTGAAGTTATGTCAAAATGTGTACTAGGGATTTTAATTTGCATTAAATTATGTTTTTTTCCTCCTTCTCTAGAAGTCGTTTTACGCTACTCTTAGGATATCATATGCTAAAGATATTATGGCTTAAAATAGATAACGAGCAATGTTACACTGATAAGAAATATCTGTGTAGAAAAAGTTTTCAGTCATTCTAGGATTTCCAATTCTTGTCTTCTTAAATATGATAGAGTGGTAAGTTCAATAAAAACTATCCACGTTCTGTGGGAAAAGGGGGTCAGTGAAGAGCCAGCCTTGCTGTCCTTTTCAGGAATTAGATAAAGTGTGCCTTAAGAGTGCCAAATACAGGTCTGGGCACTACGGGCACACTATTTCCACCTTTATTCTACGTTTCCTGCTGGGTCACCTTGATAGAGAACTGGGAGTCAATCCTGGAGTTCTAGTGTAAAACTCACTTCCTAAGCACACCTGGTGATTTTGTAAGCACTTAATTATCTATATTCTTTCTTGCTTAAAATACCTAAAGTCATTTCTGTTTCCTTCATTGAACCTTAAATAGCATAAATGCCAATGAGGAGGGACTTATGTGAACTGTGACAATAATCATGTTATCTAGAGGATATTTTGGTGTCCTACTTGTCCTGAAATCTTCCGTTATAGGAACAGCTAAGAAACAAGAAATGAGTTCAAAATAGATTGCTCATTAACACATCTAATGATATTTACATTCATCTTGAGAAAAAATGCCCCTATGTGACAATACTTCATTTTAGGGAAAAAAAAAGATATCAGTCTGAGAGGGGTTTGGTGTCACTGCTGTTTTTTAAAAAGTGGATCTTCTTTAAACATTTTTTACATGCCTACTTAATATGGTTAATCCATATGAATGGGTTAGGAAAAACTGAAATGTCTATTGATTAACGAGTTACCTCAAAAATTAAACTGCAGCATTACATTATTCTAAGATGTTACCCAAATCGAGAATATGTGTTGAATTACAGAAAGTACGTAACATTCTAGATCCTTTTTGTGAATCTTTTCTCCTAAACAAGATAACTTATTGGCTGTTTAAATGCTCTCGTGGAATGTTTCTTATCTTTTCATTTTGGCCATCAAAATATGCCTTTATTTGTTACATGAGTAACATAAACATTAAAAAATAGTATATTACTGATTTTTCCTGGACTTACTCGAGAAATGTAGCAGGGGTGATTTGAATTCATAATAGTTTTAGTTTGCTAGATATTTCCGTTTGGGTATAATGCTATTGCTTCACACTCCACATGTCTAAAACAAAACCTTTTATTTTCTCCTCTGCAGCTGCATTATTTGTCTCTTATATGCCATGATAAACCTAATAAAAGATACCCTGAAACTTGGAGGCCCTGCCTATAATCCTCCCTCAGACATTTCTTCTTCAGGCAATGGAAAAAGGGGTAAGAGAAAGGATAAAGAAGAGGACAAGGGTGGTGGGATGCCATGAAACATTAGTAAAAGCTCTAGAAAAGAAGAGCTAATTTTAATACTTCAATAATGAATCTTTTACATTATTAAATATGATTAGGGCAACGTCATTTTATAAATACTTTATTATTATTATGCTCTCAGATCCATTAGTACTATTTTCTAAAGAGAAAAAGAAACAAAGGAATCAAAATTGATGTTTGCATTTCATATAGGGTATGAAAAAACTCAGCAAATATTTCACCACATTATACCATGTTTTAATGTATTCTCTTGGGTTTTTCCTCAAAATAGCAGCTCTGAATTGAGAGGTTATCCACAGAGGTTCATTATTAGTGGTGTCATTTCTCTGTTAACTTGTATTTCTAAAATATTGTATGGATGTGGAAATGATGTATCTGATTGATTCCCTGGAGCTATACTTTTCTGAGTTAATTAGTAGTTGAAAAGAGTTTTAAATTATAAAAGGTAAATAGCTAATACCTAAGAAGAATCTGGTTCAAATTCTAAATGAATAGGGTAATTTTTATCACAATCCCAAAGCTGATACTTGTTTATCAGTTCAGTCCTTTTTTCTCAATTAATCAACACAATCATTCCTTCAACCATTTCAATTAGATGACTACTAAGTTTCTGGCACAAAAGATACAGAACTTCAAGACATGATTTATGTTCCAGAACTCTAGAGTCCAGTGCAAAGCACATAAGTGAACAGATGGACTTCAAAGTGTCATAAAGTGTATGTGAGGCACTATAGTAAACCACGTGTCATCTAACACAGATTAAGTAATGGAGTGAACCACTATCTGAAGGTTCAGAGAATTACACATACAAATAACAAAGGCCCTCCCTAATTAAATAATTTCTTATAATTAATATGTACACTATAAATAATATAAACTTTATTAAAGTTCATTTGTTTTGAGGTGTACCCCAGGTTCACAGAGCTTTCATTTTCCATGCCAAATCTTCCTGTATTTGAATCTTTGAATTCTAATGAGAGGAAAATTGAGCAGAAGATGCTAAAACCAAAGCTTTGCACGTTTTCTTTTATTCCTTCATAATCTCAATGTTCATCCAATGCATACATTTTGGCCAGGACCTCCATGTCTCTGCAGGTAGAGAGGAGGGATTTACTGCATTTACTGCCTTAAGATGTTTACAGTGTAACTAAATTTTTCTCACACAGTGGGAAACATTGTTTAAAATCTAAAAATAAAAACGATCTCTCTTCCTTAAAGGGTAAAATAGGGGGACATTTTCAAGACAATTGTTATCATACCCTAATTCAAAGTTATCATTGGCAAAATATTTTAATGGACTTTATTTTCAGATTTAGGGCATCCTTACTATCAAAATAACCAGGGACCATTCCTACTAAATCAGAAAGGACATTCGTGAAACCCTAAAGGTTCAATATCGCCTTATCCATCTAATGCATCCATGGTCAGTGGAAGCAGTGGAAAGCCATAATGGAATTTTGAACACTTGATTGAGACTTGCGCAGCCACAAGTCAGGAGTGGTCAGATATATTGATGACAGCACTTAGAATCATTAGATACAAATAGAAAAGAGAGACTCTGCTGAAGTGAAATATTAATGGATAAGACATATGAGACTTTCTATTACTCCTCTGAAGGCAGCCCCCTGGCTAGTTATATGTTCACATGTTTGATTATGTGGTCTTAGAGTATTTCAAAGGATTAATGAAGTGTGTTGAACCATTTACAAGTACATGAAGCTCTAAAAATCAACACGCGAGAACAATGCTGTAATCATTTGACAGAGGCCATCCTAAGTTCTGTTAGCACTTAGAATGCAATACATAGGGATTGCTGATACACTTTTCTTGTGTTCAGAAATGTTCACGGTAGACTCCAAGAATTTGTTGCCATTACAAGTCAATTTCTATCCAGCTGGCATGATTTTAAACTTAACTAAGACTTGTTGACAAATGGGAGAAATCTTGAGACCATGAAGGAGTTTTTCCCTTCTGTTACCGTGTTTTCTATCTTTAGCATTTCCTTTTGATTCTTAGAGTTTCCAACTCTCTGCTCACATTACCCATCTGTTCTTTTATGACTTTTATTTTTTCTATTAGACTTTTTAACGTATTTTACACTCGCTCTCTGATAATTCTAACATCTATGTCATATGTGGAACTGTTTCTGATGATTGTTTTATCTCTTTAGATTGGGCTGTTTTTCTTTTTTTAAGAATTTTATTTATATAAATTTATGGACTACAAGCGTAATTTTGTTACGTGGATAGATTGCATAGTGGTGAAATCAGGGCTTCTAGGGTATCTACCACCTGAAAAATGTATATTGTAGCCATTAAATAACTTAATTGTCACTCACCTCCCTCATCTCTCCACCCTTTTGAGTCTCAGTTATCTATTATTCCACCCTCTACATTCTTTTGTACACAATATTTAGCTCCCATTTATAATTAAGAACATGTAGTATTTGTCTTTCTGTGACTAATTTGTTTTACTTAAGGTAATGGCCTTGGCTGGGAGCGGCGGCTCACACCTGTAATCCCAGGACTTTGGGAGGCCAAGACGGGCGGATCACAAGGTCAGGAGATCAAGACCAACCTGGCTAACATGGTGAAACCCTGTCTCTACTAAAAATACAAAAAATTAGCCGGGCCTGGTGGCGGGTGCCTGTAGTCCCAGCTACTCAGGAGGCTGAGGCAGGAGAATGGCGTGAACCTGGGAGGCGGAGCTTGCAGTGAGCCGAGATTGTGCCTCTGCACTCCAGCCTGGGTGACAGAGCAGCGACGCTGTTTAAAAAAAAAAAAAAAAAAAAGATAATGGTCTTGAGCTCTATCCATATTGCTGCAAAAGGCATGGTTTTATCCTTTTTGTGGCTAAATAGTATTTCATGGTGTATATATACACATTTTCTTTATTCAATCATTCATTGATGGAAACAGGTTGATTACATATCTTACCTCTTGTGAATAGTGCTGTGAAAAACATACAGGGGCAGGTATGTTTTGGATATAATGAATTCTTTTCCTTTGGGTAGATACTCAGTAGTGGAACTGCTAGATCAAATGGTAGTTGTATTTTTAGTTCTTTGAGAAATCTCCACACTGTTTTCCATAGAGGTTGTACTAATGTACATTCCCACCAAAAGTGTGTAAGTGTTCCGTTTTCTCTATAGCCTTGCCAACATCTGTTGTTTTTTATCTTTTTAATAATGGTGATTCTGACTGATTTTGTGGCTTTAATTTGCATTTCTGTGATGATTATTGATGTTGGCCATTTTTTCATGTGCCTGTTAACCACTTATATGTTTTCTTTTGAAAAATGTCTGTTCATTACCAACTTTTTAATGAGGTTATTTGCTTTTTGTAATTGTTGAGTAATTTGAGTTCTTTGTAAATTCTGGATATCCGTCCCTATTGGATGCATAGTTTACAAATATATCCTTGCATTCTGTTCTTTCTGTTGATTATTTCTTTTGCTGTGCAGAAGCTTTTTAGTATAAGTCTTATTTGTCAATTTTAGTTTTTGTTGCCCATGCTTTTGAGGTCTTAGTCATGAATTTTTTGCCTAGACCAATGTCCAGAAGAGGTTTCCCGAGGTTTTCTAGCATTTTTATAGTTTCAGTAGACTGTGCTTTTCTTTCTTACCTTTTAGCATGTCTTATAATTTTTTGCTGAAATCCAGACATGTTGTGTCAGGCAATAGGAACTGAGATAAATAGACAATTAGAAGGAAGATTTATGGTAATCTAATCTGGCTAGAAGTTGGACTGTGTTTCATGTTTATAGGGACCAAAGGCTTCAAATTCCTCTAGTGTCTTGTTTTGCCTTGCCCATTAACTTTATGTATCCTTAAGTATTAGTCCTCAAAGAGAGACTATGACTAGTAACTCTTTCAGCTCTTCAGCTCCTTTATTTACTGTTATTTACTGGAGCCCTGATGACGTGATTGTAAGATCTGAGAGAGGAGTGTTGTCCTGTAAAATTCTGATTCAATGCTTGTGTTTTTAGTGGGCCTGTCTTTAGAACTGTGACCTTCACAAGTGTTTTCATAAGTACCTCCCATCCCAATTCCCTATTTCTCCCATTCTCTTCTCCAGCTACTTTCAATATTCCCAATCTAATTCCTCTAAAACTGACCCACTTAACATGTTTTCCCCTTTAAGCAAGATGGGAGGGCTATAAGAGTCAAACTCAAGTAGGAGAAATGCCCTTCCGCCATTTGAGATAAGAATCTGACAAAGCCTTTGCCCAGGGAACAGACATCTGTTGTAGAGGAAGCTCTGGCTATGTTTCACAATGATTACCTATCCCCTAACTCTACCAGAGCCAAGAGGGATTTATTTATTTATTTATTTATTTATTTATTTTTAGCTTTTCACGATAGGAAACTGGAGGAATTAGTGGGGTTCATGAAGGTAAAGTCCATAAACGTGTAGGACCCCACCTCAAATAAATTGACCCTTTTAGCTTTTTTATGAGTAGACATTTAAAAAATGTCCTTTATATTTCTGATAATACTTCTTACTTGAAAGTTCACTTTATTTGCTGATAATAAAGTCGTATTAGTTTTTTTCCTAGTATTTTCTTGGAATAAATTTTCTACCCTTTAACTTTCCGTGTGTGTGTGTGTGTGTGTATTTTTATTTAGTGTCATTTCTTTTAAACCATATATAATTAGATGTCGCTTCTTATATAAGCTGCCTGTTTTATTTATTTATCTTTTATTTGTAGTGCTTTATTGTACCTGTAATAGTCTAATATTTTGTGGTTTTCTATTCTTAAATTAAATTCCTTTTTCTTTATTCGTGTTTCTCAATCCTTTTGTATTTTTCAAAATATTTAATATACTAATCAAGTATTTTCATTACTTTATTTCATTTTTCATTACTTTTAACTATTTTTATTTTTTATTATATTTTTATGGAAAAGTCAATATCATTTCAATGCATTATAATCTATTTGCATTAGTACTTTACCATATCTTGAATAATCCAAGAATTTTACTTTTAGTTCCATGTAATGGCTTTATACATATTTTTAGAAATATTTTTGTCCTTTATTTAATTTCTAACAATGTTATAAACCAGACAAGATGTTACTGTTGGGGCTTTCAACAGTCAAAGTTCTTCTTGTATGTTTATGTACATGTTCACCTTTTCCTGTGGTATTTATGGACTGATTTATTTTGCACTTCTATCCTTTTATCTAGGATTATTTTATTCAATTTTAGAATATCCTTTAGTAATTTGTATACTGTGTGACTGACTACGTTTTATACAGTTTTAAAGGGAAGTTAGGTCTGTACCAGCTACTTTGTCATGGCTCTTCAGAAATAAGTTTCTCTTTTTTGTTTTTAATTTGTAGTTTGACTATTGGGAAAGAATTTGTTTTTAAAATGCAAAACGTTATTGAGGTATAATTTGTAACCATTTTAGGTGCACAGTCTGGTGTGTTTTAACAAATGGAAGTACCTGTGTATCTACCACCACAATCAAGGTAAAATCTTTCCATTACTACGTATAATCCACTGTGTCCCTTCTCATCGGTCCTCCATTACCTGAAGCCCCAGATAACTACTGATCTGCTTTCTCTCACTATGGATTAGATTTGTCCTTTTTAGAGTTTCCTATGAATGGGATCTTACAGTATACATTGTCTTGTGTCTGACTTGTTTTGTTTATCCTAATTTTTTAAATTTATTTATGCATTTGTGTGTATCAGTAATGGAAATATGCCATAATCTATTACCTATTGCTTTCAGTTTGGGGATATTATTAATAAAACTGCTACATAGATTCACTTGCAAATATTTGTTAGGCATATGATTTAAACTCTCTTGGGTAAACATTAAAAAATAGATTTGTAAAGTTGAATGATAAGTTGAATGACAAATGTGTATTTAATATTTTAAAAAATCGAGTTTTCTCCAAGCTGGCTGTACCATTTTATATATCTACCAGAAATAAATAAAAGTTCTTATCGATCCACATTCTCAATAATATTGATTTTAGACTTTTAAATTTTGGTCATTTGATTGTATGTGTGTAGTCTTATTATGTGTGAATTTATATTTCAGTAATGGTTAATAATGTTGAGCAATTTTTCACCTTCCTGGTGGTGATTCAAATATCCTTCTTGGAGAAGCATGTGTTCAGATCTTCTGCCCATTTCTCATTGGGTTGTTTTTAATTATTAAATTGTGGTATATCTTTACAATTTTTTTATTCAGTTCTTTATTGGATATATGCATTACAAATATTTACATCTAGTGTGTTTTCTGCCTACTCATTTACTTATTAATATCACTGGAAGAGCACAAATTTCTAATGTTTGCCTTATTTCTATGGTTCATGTTTTCTGTCCTCCTTGAGAAATCTGTATCGACCCCAAGTTTATGAAAGCTTCTCTCCTACTTTTTTGTCCTAGAAACATAATAGTTTTCGCTTTCACATCTAGGTCAATAATCTCATTTAAGTTAATTTTTGTATACAGAGTGAAGTAATTGATTCAAAGTTTGGTTCTTACTCAGGGATAGACAGACTTTTAGGCATAATTTGTTGAAAGTATCACACTTTTTTCTTCAAAATGCCTTGGCACTTTGGCTAAAAGTCAACAGACTGCTATGCGTAGGTCTCCTTCTGGACTCCATATTCTGTTCCACTCGTCCACATATTATCTCCATCTTTAAACACACAGGTTTTATGCTTCTGTGCCTACTATGTGCACCGTGTGCCTTCAATGTGCACCTTTATTTCCCAAATCCTCAAGCTGACCTTTTATTATTTAAATTACTCCTTTTGACACTTGATTTTCTTTTAATTTCCTTCTAGTATCCCCTCAATGCTATTAAGATCTAACCTATTAAAGGAGTTCAATAGCATCAGGGAACTGAAAGAGCAACAGTGGTGGCCCTTTCATCCTTTGCTGTCTTTCATGACCATACCATCAAGAAGCAGCTGCTTTTATAAGTACTGTCTCTGGAATTCTTTGAATTTACAACCTCTAGAAAAGTCTTTGAGTGTTATTGTGAGAAATAATACTGTAAGGAAAGGTCCAATAACAGATTTGTATAAAACTCCTGAAGGTTTCCTTTCTTGGACTTACTCGAGAAATGTAGCAGGGGTGGTGGTTACTTTTCCCTGATCTGACCTCTCTTCATGCTACTATCGAATAAGAGACGTTTCCTTCTCCATGTTAGGAAACAGATGTTTAACAGCCAGCGCAAAACAAGGAATACAGTGACCAGTCCTCTTGCTTACTTAACTGTGTAGGTTTCTGCCTCTCCCAAGCTACACCTTCAACCAAATAATTTTACCTGAAACTTCCACAGGCGCTCAAAACAAACATTTCCAAAGTCAGACACTTTCATTCTACCCTAAGAACATATCCTTGTTACTTTCTCTATTTTGATAAGTTATATCACAATGGCCAAATCACATGAACTTCTCCATCAGCTTTGCTTCCTTACACAGTGGGCTCCTATTTGCCTTCCCTTTCCCTGCTCCCAATTCTCTCTGCTGTTGACTGAACTTGGACTTTGGTGTTTTTCTTTCTTGATATACAGTCAAAAAAGCTCTTTAGTTGCTGCCCTAAAATTCACCTTCCTTCCGTCTGTCTTCCATGTTACCACCGGTTGTGTCTCTATAAAAAAATACTATCATATTACAGTATTTCAATAACTCTCCAGAACTTGCAAGATAAAAATCCTTCTTCCTAGTATTGTATACAAATTTGGTCAAGATTTATTTGATTTTTATAACTCATGAAAACTTATGAAGACTATACATCTTGTATATTGGGACTACAAACTTCTTAAAAGGAGGTCTTTGCCTGTTTATTTTGTTTTGTACTCATTGTACATAGGACACGATAGCCACTCAGTTTATATTTATTTATTGAATGGATAAATAGGTAGATTGAGCCAGATTAAAATTAATTAACATATACTGGTGTTAAAACTGTATAGTATTTAACAAATACATACACATACAAGTGAGTAAAACTAGAAAAATCTAAATAAGATTTGTGGATTATAATAGTGTCAACATCCTAGTTGTGATATTACACTATAATTTTGCTAACTGTTATCACTGGGGGAAACTGAGCAAGGTATAACAAGGACTCTCCCTGTGTTATTTCTTACAACTTCATGCGATTCTAAAATTATTTCAATAATGTTTTCAATTAAATAAAGATATTGACATTCATCTTATATATCTTTGTCAATAATTTACTTTCAGAATGGCTGTGTGTGATACATATTGCTATAGTATTTTGAATCCTTTAGCATCTTTCCAAGTCAAAACTAATAATGGATCCCTCCTTGGGCACCCATTGCACTTGCAACATTGTAACCTGGATAATGCGACATATTTTCCCCCTTGCCAGACAATGACTTTGGTGAATGCAGGGACCTTGTCTGTTGTTTTTGTGTATCTACTGTTTAGCATGTAACTTAACACCCAATAAATATCCCATAACATTTTAGGTAAACATAAGTTAGATATAACAGTGTGATGTTACAGAGAAGTGTAAGAATCCAAGTGAATCCAATGACTAAGTAATTTTGGTTTATTTCTACCTCAGTTTTTTCCTTTGAGAAATGAGCTGAATTATATAATTGGTCCATACCTATCTGATTTCTTGGTGTGAAAACCAAGAATATACCTCTTATATTGATCATTGTGTCATGATTTATATAGGTTATGCTTACCAAGTCAGTATGTTTTTCTTCTCAATATCACTGCACAGTTTACTTAGAGTAAGATATGGAAAGTTAGCACCGAAGGAACGTTCTCGCTAAAGCATCTTTGAAACGCAGCTGCTGCAAACCTGAGGAGTTTGAGAAATGCTTTTCAGCTCTAGCAGCTGCCTTCTAGTTTTGTTTTTCTCTTCATGGTATGCTAGGCAGAGTTGGCATGACCAGGATACCTGTGGTATTTAAATTAAGCATTTATTTTGAGAAAAATTATTTACACTTTAAATATATGTATTTATTTGGATGACAGATTATAAGGTTCCTGGTCTGAGACTTACCTACCCAGAGAGTATCCAGAGTCCATTTCATATACTTTAAGTCAAATGGATGTGACTTACAGACATAGTCTAATTACATGGGAAATATTATCTAATACTTTGTTCTAAATTGAGGGATACTCTCAAATTTTTTGACTGCTTATTTTTGTCTCTAAGATTATTTGATCATTTTTGTATATTTATTATTTATCCTCTGGTAACTTATAAAAATAATTTTTAAGTTGCTAAAAATGGAAACTTGGCATTAAGGATAAGAGATTGGCAGCTCCACAAATACGGAAGGAAAGTCTAGACAGTTGTTATCAGCGACCAATACAATGTGTGCGGTGTATACAGTTCATAAATGGACAAATATTTACTCTCAGAAATCTTTCACGTCTAAGTAAGAAAAAAATATTAAAGAGTTACGTGGTTTTTATTGGTTCATGAATGTGAATAAAGCCATTCTTCTTGAGAACCAAACATTTTTGTCTAGTATTTTCTAAAGTTAAAAGTTTGTAATATGGATATTAAATTATGTAGTTATTTATGAATGTTACAATGAATTTTTCAATATAGAAAATTTAAAACATGAAAAGAAAGATTTTTATAAGGCTTTGACTTAAATTACACAAAATAAACTGTAAGAACGTTATACTGAATAGCAATTCTGGAAAATATTTATATAAGAAAAATAAACTACTTTTCTGATTACTTAATGGAACGTGAAAAGAATAGACTATTATCCTTTCTCTTAGATTATCACCATGAAATGGCTGCTTTAACTAGGATTCTAACAAACAGTCTGCAGAAAAAAATGAAAGATTAATTAAGTGTCCGATTAAAAATTAAGACTGGATAATTGAAATGCTCCATTCAAATGTAACGCTTATATCGAAGGTTTAATTTATTTACAAATAAAAAAAGAAAAGTTAGTTATATCTGACTTTTCTTGATTATTTACCCTGAGAGAATACTGACCCATTTTTCAGCTTCAACAGAGCTTTCTTTACCTCCTTGTTTCTCAGAGTGTACACAGCAGGGTTGAAAAGAGGAGTCA
Source organism: Piliocolobus tephrosceles (assembly GCF_002776525.5). Taxonomy (NCBI): domain Eukaryota; kingdom Metazoa; phylum Chordata; class Mammalia; order Primates; family Cercopithecidae; genus Piliocolobus; species Piliocolobus tephrosceles. Next base: position 113,413,850 of record NC_045446.1, read on the forward strand.
GGGTGGTGTAGAAAATGGCCACAACCCCATCCACGGCGTCCCTGGAGCCTGGCCTCAGGTAAATGAAAAGACCAGGGCCAAAGAAGCAAAGGACCACGATACAGTGGGAGACACAGGTCTGAAAGGCTCTGCACCTCCCCTCTGAGGTGCGGATCCGCAGGATGGAACAGACAATGGACACATAGGACAGCACTATCAGGAGAAAGCAGCCCGAGGCCACTACCCCAATGTTCACAAAGATGACCATCTCGTTGACTGAAGTGTCTGCACAGGCCAGTTTCAGGATGGGCGGTGCGTCACAGAAGTAGTGCTGGATCCGGTTGGGTCCACAGTAGGGCAAATGGAAAGTCAATATGGTCTGGACAGCGGAGTGCAGGGAGCCACTGAGCCAAGTGCCGATGGCCAGGAGAGCACACGAGCGCCCACTCATCATGCGGGTGTACCTGAGCGGGTAACTGATGGCCAGGTAGCGATCATAGGACATGACCGTGTAGAGGAAACACTCGGTGCTCCCCAGGAAGTGAAAGAAATAGAGCTGAGCCACGCAACTGTGGAAGGAGATAGCCCTGCCGCTTGGGGATGCCAAGGTCATCAGCATTTTGGGCACCGTGACAGTGGAGAGCCACATGTCAATGAAGGACAGGTTGGTGAGAAAGTAGTACATGGGGGTGTGGAGGTGAGAATCCACCCTGATCACCAGCAGGATGAGGAGGTTCCCCAGCACAGTGAGCACATAAATGACTAGGAAGGCTCCAAAGAGTGGGGCGTCCAGCGCTGGGGCATGGGGAAGGCCCGTGAGAATGAACGCTGTCACGAAGCTGCCGTTGGACATTTCTTCTCATATATGAGGCTCTGTTCTTACACAAAGGAAGGGAGGCAGCATTTACCGTGAGCATGTTTTATATGAAATATAGCAACTATATTTTTCTGATTGAGAACACTGGGGTTAAATTATTTTTTATGTTTTATAAATTCCTTTTGCTTCAGTATGGGTCTTTGAAGAGGAGTAGCACTTTCTTATTCCAGTACCAGAATAAGCCATATACAGAAGAGCAGGAGATTTACATAAAATCAGCCAAATGTTGAAAAGAAGAACAAATTTTGTATCCTATTTTGTGTAGAATTGAAAAAGATATACTCAAATTAGCAACACTTAGGTGCTGGCAGGCTCTTTCCCGGGATAAGCCTTTATTCAGGCATCTCTCTCTCTTTTTCTCTCAAACACACACATATATAGACATACATGCGCACACACATTCTCTCTCTGTCAACACACACACACACACACACTTTCACACATACAGATTCAGTCTCCTTGATCATTAGAGAATTTCTATTACAAATACAAATTTGTAAAGCAACCTTCATTCTGGGTGAAAGAATGGGAGAAAACTGCCTTCTCAGAGCTCTCTGGCCAGCTGCATAACTAAGGCAGGATTCCAGCAGTGGTTTAGCATTATGTGGAGCCAGTCTTCTGTTCCTTTGTCTTACCCTAGATCAGGAGTCCTCAAACCCCAGGTCAGGAACTGGTACCGGTCGGTGGCCTTTTCGGAACCAGTCGCACAGCATGAGGAGAGCTGCCAGCAAGCGAGCATCACCACCTGAGCCCAACTTCCTGTCACATCAGCAGGGGCATTAGATTCTCATAGGAGTGGGAACCCTATTGTGAACCGCACATGTGAGGAACCTAGGTTGTGTGGTCCTTATGAGAATCTAACATCCTCCCCCTCACCACCCCGGACCCCACCCCAGACCCCAACCCAGACCCCACCCCAGTCCATGCAAAAATTGTCTTTCTCTGAACCAGAAACTGGTCCCTCGTGCCACAAACATTGGGTACCGCTGCCCTAGATCATACCTTCCTGGTCATATACAAAGTTTGACCCCAAACTAACACAATAATGAACAGTGCCATCATTTTCTTTAACTTCCCTTATTCTATGTCTCTTTCTATGTATACATTTTTATTATTATTTACTTCCCCAGAATTTCAGGCAATTAAGCCTTCTCTTTCTAAAGTATGATCAAATAATCTCACAATACATTTTGGGTTAGCCAAGAAGAATTGAACCTGCTTGAGTAGTAAGAAAGACTAAACTTTCTCTGATGTTTGAGTTTCAGAACTGAATTAAAATAATAATATGTTATTATAAAAATACAAATGACCTTCTAAAAATAACAAAAATTATTTTATTTCCATTATTTCTAGGATTTCTAGTATTTCAAAGCTCAGACTCAAAGTTTTACTTTTTTTCTTTAACGTATGGACACAATGTCCCAGACATTTTATTTTCAAGAGAAAATAAATTAAAATTTATGAAGAAATGTAGGGAAACGTGGTTGGAGACCTGGACCTCTAGACAGAAGAGAAAAGAAGCATTTCTTCATTAATTTCTAAAATGCTTCTGTCATACATTAGCAATACATTTTTATTTTGGGGGATCTGATGGAAGCAGACTTTTCCATCATGGAATTCAGCTGAAACTGAGTTGGAAACTCAGAGTTGCAATGCTAAGATTTATAGAAAAAGCACTTCATCGATTTATGGTTTCACAAAATTTTTAGTCTTCTACAGAACCACAAAAAGTTGGCTCTGTAAGTCGTGACTAAGATAATCTAGCTTCATTAGCCCAAGTTGATGAAAAATGAAGAGAAACAAAACTAAGACCATAAATACATCGCAATTACTTCCCCTCAAAAAGTATCTAATAATGAAAAATGCTGAAGTGTTGCCAATTTTTGCTACTTACCAATTTTACAACTAGGTTTTGGATCATGAAGCAAAATTCAAGATTTAAAGAAAATGTCAGTTCTTGATGAGTAGTATAATTTTTCTTTTCTTGCAAAGATGAAACCACAGAAGAAACTCTTTTAAAATAGAACTTAATATGAGTTTGATATCTTAGGAGACACACTCTTGGCTCTAGAGTCCTTATAAATGAAGATAATGTTTTGATATAATGATTAAACACTTAGAATTTTTTCCAAATGCATCTGTTAAAGTTGATTCTGCATTTGATGGCCATCATTCAATAAGCCTTTTTATTTAGCCAAAAATCAACTTTCAAAATTAATAACTATGACACTCTGGATTTGAAAACTCCTTGTGCAGGAAATGATTTTTTTCCTATTTCTTCTTTAAATTTAAAAATAGAAAATACGGGTTTTAGTTATAAAGAAGATAATTATCTGAAGAGGTACATAGTCTCTCTGATAAATCTTTAACTTTCTGGTGAGTCACAAAAAGAAGCTCCAGATTTTCTGTGCTCCAGGGATGATCAGAGTATTACACCCTGTAGATAAATATCTTCCTAATTAAACTTCCTCCCTCTGGGGCTTGGCAGACTCTTACTGTGCAAGTTCCTGGCCGAGAATGGATGCTAGTTCAGAGACTTTCTGTTCTTCTCAGAGACTTTGCCTTTATACTTTCATATCGTCTAAACTTTAAAATGTATTTAAATTTTCTGTGAAACTTTCTTTTATTTTTTAGCTTGAATTAATACAATTAAAGAGAATGAAGGTATGCTTTTCTTCCATAATTAATATATTTCTTAGCTATTAGGAAAAAGCTTTTTTGAAAACAACAAGAAAAACTGGTTTAACGTAGATGCCCAAAGCACTGTTAGTTTTGGAGGACAATTGCAGTTTCATGAGCTTTTTGTGCTAATAGAAATGCTCTCATCTGCATATGGAAAATATAGTCCTATATGGAATGGAATTTGAAGAACTGAAGTCCCCTGAATTAATATTTTTTCCAATTAAATTACTAAATCACCAATTTTTCTGACATTGGTTATCTATTTAGTATAAGGCATATTTAATCAATGTAAAATCACAATACTATTTTAGTAATTACTTATAATTTAGCTCCAGTTATATTTCAAAATCTCTTTATCAAATATATGCTATCAGTTTTTGTTAATTGAAACTTCTATCCAATTTTCTGTACTTTTCTTTGTGAATACTATTAACTTGTGTTTTCAGTTTAACTTATCAATTTTCTTGGTACATAGTATACAGTTATATGATCTCTATAAAATGACACTTTTGTCTTTCTTTCCAAAAGTAAACATTTGTTATCTTTTTTTTTCTGTCTTGCTGCATTGGTAGAAAACACTATTGTTGCGCACCTAGCTATGGTTTAGGAATTACTTAGGTCTGTTGTGAGTGCTAGACAACTTGTCTGTGCCTTTTTCCAGGAAGAGGAGGTCAATAGTAACATTTACTGAGTTTTAACTACTTCAAGAAAAAGAAGGGAATTATCCATCATTTTTGGCTGTTTCACTAAAACCCAGTGGGATTCTACATGATAAACAAGCCAGAACCTCTAAACATCATCAAGAATTCTGCATTGATAGTTCTTTGCATATGGAAAAAGGCACAGCTGAATCCACCCACATAGTCTGGTGACTTGTTGATGCTGTAACAAAGACTAGAGAAGGGTAGAAGTCCAGGCATTCCTGTTTACCAACCGTATTCATCATTGGGCCTCCTCTGCCACTGAGTCATTTCTCTGTTTTTTTCACAATTACTTTTGCTATTCAAAGTCTTTTGCATGTCCATATAAATTTTACACAAAAAATGTTTATTTACACACACAAAAGTCTGCTGTGATTTTGATTGGAATTGCATTCCATCTATCAATAAATTTGGGAGAATTGATATCTTAATAATTCTGTATTATGTTTGATCACGAATACTGTTGATCCCTTTTGTTTCTCTGAACAATGTTGTATAGTTTCCGTGTTCATATCCAGTACATTTTGTCAGATTTATCACTAGTAATATTTTATTTTGATGCTATTTTAAATAGTACTTTTAAAATTTCAACTTCCAACTATTTGTTGTTAATATATAGAGTTGATTAATTATTGCATATCAATCTTATATCTACAGCTCAGCTAAACTCACTTATTAGTTCTTATAGCCTTTTTAGATATTCCATCAGATTTTCTACATAGATGACCATGTTGTGTGCAAACACAGGCAGTTTACTTCTCATTTACAATCTAGATTCCTTTTACTTCTTTTTCTTAGCTAATTTTTCTGTCTGGAAACTGTAGTTCAATGTTGAATAGAAGTGGTGGCAGTAGACATGCTAGGTTCTTGATCTTAGGGAAAATATCTAGTTTTTTACTACTAAGCATGATGTCAGCTGTGGGTTTTTTTGTTGTGTTTGTTTTGTTTTTCTGTTTAATAAATGAGATTGGTCCCTTCTATCCTCTAGTTAGCTGAGTTTTTTTTTTTTTTTTTTTTTTTTTTTTACCAGAAATGACTTTTGCAATTTGTAGAGTGCCTTTTCTGCATCTATTGAAACAATCATATAGTTTTTCTTTTTTAGTTTGTTAATATAGCAAATTATATTGCTTGCGTACTTAATGTTAAACTATACTTACATTCCTGGATCAACCTGGTTGATCATGATGCAAATCATCTTTTTCATATGTATTAAATTCAATTTGGTATAATTTTGTTAAGAATTTTAATATATTTGTTTATAAAGAATATAAATTGATAGCTCTTCAACTCCAAGACACATAATTGTCAGATTCACCACAGTTGAAATGAAGGAAAAAACGTTAAGGGCAGCCAGAGAGAAAGGTGGGGTTACACAAAAAGGGAAGCCCATCAGACTAACAGCAGATCTCTAGGCAAAAACTTTACAAGCCAGAAGAGAGTGGGGGCCAATATTCAACATTCTTAAAGAAAAGAATTTTCAACCCAGAATTTCATATCCAGCCAAACTAAGTTTCATAAGTGAAGGAGAAATAAAATCCTTTACAGATAAGCAAATGCTTAGAGATTTTGTCACCACCAGGCCTGCTCTACAAGAGATCCTGAAGGAAGCACTAAACATGGAAAGGAACAACAGGTATGAGCCATTGCAAAAACATGTCAAAATGTAAAGTCCATCAATGCTAGGAAGAAACTGCATCAACTAGCAAGCAAAATAACCAACTAATATCATAATGACAGGATCAAGTTCACACATAACGATGTTAACCTTAAATGTAAATGGACTAAATGGTTCAATTAAAAGACACAGATTGGCAAATTGGATAAAGAGTCAAGACCTATCAGTTTGCTGTATTCAGGAGACCCATCTCACATGCAGAGACACACATAGGCTCAAAATAAAGGGATGGAGGGAGATCTACCACGCAATGGAAAACAAAAAAAAGCAGGGGCTGCAATGCTAGTCTCTGATAAAACAGACTTTAAACCATCAAAGATTGAAAGAGACAAAGAAGGTCATTACATAATGGTAAAGGGATTAATTCATCAGGAAGAGCTAACTATCCTAAATATATATGCACCCAATACAGGAGCACCCAGATTCATAAAGCAAGTCCTTAGAGACTTACAAAGAGACTTAGACTCCCATACAATAATAATTGGAGACTTTAACACCCCACTGTCAACATTAGACAGATCAACGAGACAGAAAATTAACAAGGATATCCAGGAATTGAACTCAACTCTGCACCAAGTGAACCTAATAGACATCTACAGAACTCTCCACCCCAAATCAACAGAATATACATTCTTCTCAGCACCACATCGCACTTATTCCAAAATTGACCACATAGATGGAAGTAAAGCACTCCTCAGCAAATGTAAAAGAACAGAAATTATAACAAACTGTCTCTCAGACCACAGTGCAATTAAACTAGAATTCAGAACTAACTAAGAAACTCAATCAAAACTGCTCAACTACATGGAAACTGAGCAACCAGCTCCTGAATGACTACTGGGTACATAACGAAATGAAGGCAGAAATAAAGATGCTCTTTGAAACCAATGAAAACAAAGATACAAAATACCAGAATCTCTGGGACACATTTAAAGCAGTGTGTAGAGGGAAATTTATAGCACTAAATGCCCACAAGAGAAAGCTGGAAAGATCTAAAATTGACACCCTAACATCACAATTAAAAGAACTAGAGAAGCAAGAGCAAACACATTCAAAAGCTAGCAGAATGCAAGAAATAACTAAGATCAGAGCAGAACTGAAGGAGATAGAGACACAAAAAACCCTCCAAAAAATCAATGAATCCAGGAGCTGGTTCTTTGAAAAGATCAACAAAATTGATAGACCGCTAGCAAGACTAATAAAGAAGAAAAGAGAGAAGAATCAAATAGATGCAATAAAAAATGATAAAGGGGATATCACCACCAACCCACAGAAATACAAACTACCATCAGAGAATACTATAAACACCTCTATGCAAATAAACTAGAAAACCTAGAAGAAATGGATAATTTCCTGGATGCTTACACTCTCCCAAAACTAAACCAGGAAGAAGTTGAATCCCTGAATAGACCAATAGCAGGCTCTGAAATTGAGGCAATAATTAATAGCCTACCAACCAAAAAAAGTCCAGGACCTGATGGATTCAAAGTCGAATTCTACCAGAGGTACAAGGAGGAGTTGGTACCATTCCTTCTGAAACTATTCCAATCAATAGAAAAAGAGGGAATCCTCCCTAACTCATTTTACGAGGCCAGCATCATCCTGATACCAAAACCTGACAGAGATACAACCAAAAAAGAGAATTTTAGACCAACATCCCTCATGAACATCAGTGCAAAAATCCTCAATAACACACTGGCAAACCGAATCCAGCAGCACATCAAAAAGTTTATCCACCATGATCAAGTGGGCTCTATCTCTGGGATGCAAGGCTGGTTCGACATATGCAAATCAATAAACGTAATCCAGCATATAAACAGAACCAAAGACAAAAACCACATGATTATCTCAATAGATGCAGAAAAGGCTTTTGACAAAATTCAACAGCCCTTCATGTTAAAAACTCAATAAATTCAGTATTGATGGAACGTATCTCAAAATAGTAAGAGCTATTTATGACAAACCCACAGCCAATATCATACTGAATGGGCAAAAACTGGAAGCATTCCCTTTGATAACTGGCACAAGACAGGAATGCCCTCTCTCACCACTCCTATTCAACATAGTGTTGGAAGTTCTGGCTAGGGCAATCAGGCAAGAGAAAGAAATCAAGGGTATTCAGTTAGGAAAAGAAGAAGTCAAACTGTCCCTGTTTGCAGATGACATGATTGTATATTTAGAAAACCCCATTGTCTCAGCCCAAAATCTCCTTAAGCTGATAAGCAACTTCAGCAAAGTCTCAGGATACAAAATCAGTGTGCAAAAATCACAAGCATTCTTATACACCAGTAACAGACAGCAGAGAGCCAAATCATGAATGAGCTCCCATTCACAATAGCTTCAAAGAGAATAAAATACCTAGGAATCCAACTTACAAGGAATGTAAAGGATCTCTTCAAGGAGAACTACAAACCACTGCTCAGTGAAATAAAAGAGGACACAAACAAATGGAAGAACATACCATGCTCATGGATAGGAAGAATCAATATTGTGAAAATGGCCATACTGCCCAAGGTAATTTACAGATTCAATGCCATCCCCATTAAGCTACCAATGACTTTCTTTACAGAATTGGAAAAAACTACTTCAAAGTTCATATGAAACCAAAAAAGACACTGCATTGCCAAGACAATCCTAAGCCAAAAGAACAAAGCTGGAGGCATCACGCTACCTGACTTTAAACTATACTACAAGGCTACAGTAACCAAAACAGCATGGTACTGGTACCAAAACAGAGATATAGACCAATGGAACAGAACAGAGCCCTCAGAAATAGTACCACACATCTACAGCCATCTGATCTTTGATAAACCTGACAAAAACAAGAAATGGGGAAAGGATTCCCTATTTAATAAATAGTGCTGGGAAAATTGGCTAGCCATAAGTAGAAAGCTGAAACTGGATCCTTTCCTTACTCCTTATACGAAAATTAATTCAAGATGGATTAGAGACTTAAATGTTAGACCTAAAACCGTAAAAACCCTAGAAGAAAACCTAGGTAGTACCATTCAGGACATAGGCATGGGCAAGGACTTCATGTCTAAAACACCAAAAGCAATGGTAAGAAAAGCCAAAATTGACAAATGGGATCTAATTAAACTAAAGAGCATCTGCACAGCAAAAGAAACTACCATCAGAGTGAACAGACAACCTACAGAATGTGAGAAAATTTTTACAATCTACTCATCTGACGAAGGGCTAATATCTAGAACCTATAAAGAACTCAATCAAATGTACAAGAAAAAAACAAACAACCCCATCAAAAAGTGGGCAAAGGATAGGAATAGACACTTCTCAAAAGAAGACATTCATACAGCCAACAGACACATGAAAAAATGCTCATCATCACTCACTGTCAGAGAAATGCAAATCAAAACCACAATGAGATACCATCTCACACCAGTTAGAATGGCAATCATTAAAAAATCAGGAAACAACAGGTGCTGGAGAGGATGTGGAGAAATAGGAACACTTTTACACTGTTGGTGGAACTGTAAACTAGTTCAACCATTGTGGAAAACAGTGTGGCAATTCCTCAAGGATCTAGAACTAGAAATACCATTTGACCTAGCTATCCCATTACTGGTGATATACCCAAAGGATTATAAGTCATGCTGCTCTAAAGACACATGCACACATATGTTTATTGTGGCACTATTCACAATAGCAAAGACTTGGAATCAATCCAAATGTCCATCAGTGACAGACTGGATTAAGAAAATGTGGCACATAATACACCATGGAATACTATGCAGACATAAAAAAGGATGAGTTCATGTCCTTTGTAGGGACATGGATGCAGCTGGAAACCATCATTCTCAGAAAACTATATCTCAAGAACAAGAAAACCAAATACCACATGTTCTCACTCATAGGTGGGAATTGAACAATGAGATCACTCAGATACAGGAAGGGGAGCATCACACACCGGGTCCTATTGTGGGGAGGGGGTAGGGGGAGGGATAGCATTAGGAGATATACCTAATGTAAATGATGAGTTAATGGGTGCAGCACACCAACATGGCACATGTATATATGTGTAACAAACCTGCATGTTGTGCACATGTACCCTAGAAATTAAAGTATAATAAAAAAATGAGTTTTAGGTTTTTTTTGTTTTAATAAACTCTTTAATATACCTGATATTTACTGGATTGCAGGTGGAAATTTAATTTCTGCTTATCTCATAAAACTAAACTTTTGTTTTATCATTTTTTTTCATTTTTTATATTTTAAAGACAAGGTCTTGCTCTGTTGTTCAGCCTGGAGTGCAGTAGCATGATCATAGCTCACTGTAACCTTGAACTCCTGGCCTGAAGTGATCCTCCCACCTTACCTTCCCAAAGTGCTGGGATTAAAGGCATGAGCCACTATGCTCAACTTCATTATTCAATATTTAATGCATTACCAATATTAAATTATCTGTAGGTTACTAGAATAAACTGAATAGTGATTGGGGTGGGGCATTTAGTATTTCTTATATTTCATTTGCTTGACATTTATTCAAATATCACATGTATTTTAATCAAGGATTTAGTGGCATGTTTTTGGAATTAATTTTAGTTTCAGATTTGTTACTCTTATAAAATGAATCGGATAAACATTCTATGCTCTAGAAAGAAAAACACAGGAGGATCAGCTGTTTCTTGAAATAGACTACAAGGTCATTTGATTCTAATATAATTTTTATACCTAATTCTTGGAAAATGGTTTTTAATTGTTTCATGAACCTTAATCTATTTAGATTTTAATTTTTTTCTTGGGTTGTTCTTGTGATTAATACCTTTCTAATTAAAAAGTCCATTTTATATAGATCAGTGGCTTTCATACTTTAGTTACATTAAATTACCTTGGGTCTGTGAAGAGTGAGATACTACAAATTTAAAATACAGGGTTGTCTGTGTCATCCTCCACCGCTTGTCACCCTTCAGCCACAGTATAGCAAGTTTCTTCTTATTTTCTTCCTTTTTCATAATCATAAGCAAAAACAGTTGCTGAATATAAAAACATGTAAGTGTTCTGAAGCCAATAGTATTCAAAACCTCATAGTATTTATGCATGAAATAGAAAGTTTTTACCTTCAGAATGACCTAGATCAGATACTGCAGATGTTTTTAGCTTCTATTAATCTCAGTACTTCCCAGATCATGCTGTTTTCTCCTAGTCTTACCAAGACTCCAATATCACCTGTTTGCATCTGCATAAAGCCTTAATTTTATTTAATTTTACCATGGCTCTTATCCTGGTTATTCTCAATCATCACAATGAGTGAATGAGGGAAATCCTCCCCTAACTCCATCCCTAAGTTCTGTACCTTCCATAATTGCATACTCAAACCGCTCTGTGCTGTTTCCACAATGATTCTCCCATGCTCTAATGACCCATTTCCCAGCTCTTCCTATTGTCTTTTGTAAAAACCCTTGGACAAAGGCAATGCTATATGTAAACCAAATTATGTTTTATTTTATTTCCCTGAAAACAAATAGAGTATTTTTGACTCCTTAATAGTTGCTTTGGGATCACACTACTGGGTTCTGGTCAAAACATATGGATATAAGGTGAAGTGATGCAAATCACTCTGGAGGATGGCTCACAAAATCAACCCGAGTGACCTTCCTGTCCTCTCTCCCCCTGACATGGGGACTCTGAAAGCTACTGAGGGAGTCTCCCATTCCATCTAAAACTTTTCATGACTGAGAAATAAATCTTTGTTGTGTTTATCCACTGCAGTTTTGGATTTACTTGTTATCACGGCATAGTCTATTCTATACTGACTAATATAACTCTCCCTGTATTTTGTTGTACATAAAGATTCATACAACCTTACCTTTTTAGAATGTTACTTCCACTTTCTGTCTTAACTGAAAAAAAAAAAGGTTTTTTCTTTAAACAGAATTTGTATTTTTTTCATCTTAAAATTCTATATGTTCAAAAAACTAGGTATGTTATTACATCCTGGTTGTCAAGTTAATTGTTGATAATGCCTCTGACTTTTCAAATAACCCAGAAATGCAGATGTTTTTGTAAGTTTACCATTTTAAAAATATTGAAATTAATAGAAAAAGTAAATCTGTCTTCCAAAACCCACCTGTAGAGAGCCAAGTTCAAGCTTCTTTAGTTCATTACTTTTAGTCTTCCAAACCTTCTCTCCTGATGAATTCCAAGCAGCTCTTATCCTAGTCACTTTAAATCATCTATTCTTACAATCATGCATGAATATTCACTGAAATATTTGGTAGAAAGGGTACCTTTTTCCTGCAACCCAAGCCTACTACAACATTCAGTGAGCTTTAAGTCTTTGGCAATAAGCCATGTATCACCCGAGTCTCAAAGCTCTCATGCATATGGTTCACCTTCATTTGATTTCAGGTTCACCACCCAGGACCATCTCTTGGATCCTGCCTTCACCCTTACCTGCCCAGTTCTTAACATTCAAACATGAATATCTCACTCTGAATATAATGTTTACTTTTAGGTCTGTCATTTCATTCTCTCACTAGACTTTCTCTTCCACTTCATTAGAATTGCATCCATTTTTTCACCGTTTTCTGCTGGCTTTGCCTTCTTCTCTATTCAGCTTTGAATATGTAACACCCTTGGTTCTACTTTCTATGTATTAAGCATAGGTTTATGGGTGCCCAGTCCCATCACTTCCATGTCCTCAGCCTAATGTTTTTCTAGAGCATGCTCCATGCTGGCTATTCACACACTTAGCACAAAGGAAACTCTGACCTAAGACGACATGTTCAAAGTCCTTAAAAGACCAGCCTCCTGTCTTTTTATCTGTTCTCGTGCATCATCACTCCTTTCATACACAAACTTCAGCCATTTCATAACACTAAAATGCTGAAAGAACTATTTTATGATTCATGTTTCTATATCTTTGCATAAGCATCCTTCACTTTCTCTTCTAATCTCTCATTGAGAGATAATGGTGGGACAATCATATGATTTTTGGAGACAAGAGTCTGTGACTGTTCTGATCTCATCATTCTCAGAGTCTCAGTTGTATTATTTATAATAATTCATTGACTTCTGGTTGTTATAAGAATTAAATGAGATAATTTGCACAAAGTATCTAACTGTCAGGTCTGTGATAGGCTCTCAGAAAAAGACAACTTTGTATCATTCCATTCTTACCAGCATAGTTCTGTTATCCTCTATTCTGGGACATTCTCCCTAATCCAGCCTAACTGCACTGGTTTCTTCTTGTTTCCTATCACTGTGTCTAGAACGTAATTACTATTAAGCCTAAAATAGTGATTTGGAATTTGTTCGTGTAACCCTACCCATCCCACATTCACGTAAACACCATACTGTGAACTCCTGTGGACAGAAATCTGCATTATTAGTTCTGTATTTCAGGCATCTAGGTTGCCAAGTACATTTTTTAATTAAGTGAAATGCATTGTGTCTGTACATAACCATTCAATTCTGTTTTGTTTTTTCATTTTACATCTTTTAGGTCCAATAATCTCAGCAGCAGTGTTATACGTAATAAATTGAATTGCTTAATGAGCCAAATTACACAACACATACATTCAAACAATTCATTCCTTTAACAGACTAAGTAAGGTCTTAGATCTTATGTGCAACTATGGGAGCAAAGAAAACCCTGTCTAGCCACATTCACCCAATTCTAGGGCTGTATTTCCAGGTCTAGAACTCATTGGTTCCCACATACACATTTAGGTCTGTGTCATCATTATCATCTGAGGCTGTGCTGAGTAGCTCTTCCCTATTCCTTGACCCTAGCTCAGATACCCTGAGTGATGGTGGGGCTACCTGCTAAAAGAACTAGCTACATGTCAGACTATCTAATTTGATTTGGGAGCAGAGAAGAAGGGAATCATCTGATGGTTTGCAAGAAGAGAAATAACATGGAGACCAGGAATCGTGGCATAGGAAATGAGCTATGGATCTCTAGCGTATAGGACAAGAGATGAGTGGTTAGAATACAATAAGGGCAAACATAAAGGACTTAAAGGGAGGAGTTGTAAGCAACCCATTCTCGGGGTCTAACTTTCTGACTCATTCTTTCCAATCTTACCTAAATATAAGGAAAAATTATGAAATGAAATGTGGGCAAAAAGAATGGAAAGTTGAGTGCTAAATCAATTTTTATCAAGCCATAGAAAAGGAATATTTCCACAGTGAGACAGGATAGTATAACAAGGTGGCTTTGAGTAAGAGGAAAGGAGAAATGGATGGATGTACTGATAAAAATCTTACAGAAAAGATATCAAATATTTCAGGGCATAAAAACATTATGGAACAATTTCATTCTATGTGTTGTAACTTCCTATATGATGCTCTTTGTTCAGATCCTGCTTCCCCATTTAATGAACTGATTTAAATTATATCCAAAGCAGATTATGGGTTGAAGTGGGAAAAGTTCCCTTAGCCCCCTCGCAGGGCGCGCGATGAGGGTGTGTCTTGCTTCTTCCGTGCCCCGCCGCTCAAACCTCTTGGGGGAGCATGCAGACGGGCAGGTGGTGGGGCTCCGACCTCATGGCAGCGTCTCAGGGTGAATGTTTACCGCTGAAGCCCCAGTGGGCGTGTATTACAGTTACACTGTACTCTTTCAGTTTAGCTGTCCGTTGGCAGCTGGTGTTGGTCAGCTCAATTAGACCTCTGCCTTATCGCAAGGGCAGAGGACTTTCTGCATCCCGGGGTTCTTGCCTTGGTGTACCGGAAGAATCAGATCACATGTGGGCTTGGAGAATGAGTGCCAAGTTTTATTGAATGTTGGAAGTAGCTCTCGGTAGATGGATGGGAAGCCAGAAGGGGAGCGGGAAGGTGGTTTTCCCATGGAGTCAGCTCAGCGGCGTGACTCTCAGCGGCGTGACTCTCCTCTGACTGCTCCAGCTAAACTCCACTTGGTTCCAGCGGTCGATGCCTGCCGGTGCTGGTCGGTCGGTGTGCTCTTCAACCGAAGTGTTCCTCTTGATGTCTAGCTGCGTCTGTCTTCTGCTGATGTGTTTCTCACGATGTCCAGTTGCTGTGTCTGTGCCCACCAGGGTCTCAGGGTTTTTACAGGCACAGGATGGGGACATGGTGGGCCGGGGTGGTCTTGGGAAATGCAACGTTTGGACCTGAAGGCAGGAGTGTGTGTTCTTACCTAGTTCCATGTGCACAGGTCCGGGAGTGGAGCCCTCGCCAGGGGCGCGCCATTCTCCTCCCGGCCCTTCCTTGCCTCCCTCCCATATCAGTACTACGCAGAAAAATTGAATTATGAAACTTATAGTGAAAAGGTCATTAAATGTTATCCAGTTCACATTTTCTCCCAGTGGAGAACCCACTCTGTTTGGTCCCTGATGCCTATCTAGCTACCTTCTGTAGAGCAGAAATCTTAGATGGCCAGCCTAGTTTGTGCACAGTTACCATATTCACACACGCTACTTCATGTTATGGAATAAAATGGAGCCCTAACCAAATGTATTTAATTATACAAAAATAAAATTCAGTTACTTTTTTGAGGGTCTTGCTCTGTGTCTAGGGCTAGACTGCAGAGATACAATCCTAGCTCACTGCAGCCTCCACCTTCTGGGCTCAATCAATCCTCCCACCTCAGCCTTCGAGTAGCTGAAACTACAGACATGTGACACCATGTCCAGCTACGTTTTATATTTTCTGTAGAGACAAGGTTTTACCATGTTGCCCAGGCTGGTCTGAAACTCCTGGGCTCAAGTGATCCTCCTGCCTTGGCCTCCCAACGTGCTTGGATTACAACTGAGCCACCGCACCTGGCCTAGTTCCATTTTTAAAACCGTTTACTTGTTGACATATCTGTTTACTGAAGGTTTTGGAATGCTCTTGTCAGAATAAAGTTTAACAAAAGACTATAATTATTTTTAATAATTTTATTTTTGTAGGTTTTCACATTTTAGAATATTAATTCTTGTTTCAAGAGGATTTCTGATTATAAGTAGAATATCCTTTTGTGACTATGAGCACGTGTGTGTGTGTGTGTGTGTGTGTGTGTGTGTGTGACTGTTCCCATGGTGGAAGCATAGGAAAGTAATAGTAATAGTGTTCTTTCATAGTGGCCGGAGATGAGGAAGTGGGAAAGGCTAGAAATATCTTTCCTGCTTACAGTATGTTAAAAAGCACTTATGTGTGAATCAGCAAAATACCAGAGTTCTAACAGTGGTTCCACTAATAATAGCCTGTGTGGTCCTGAATAAATTATTTTGTCTCTATGGCTTTAGTTCTAACATTTATAAAATGAAGAGGTTTAATTAGATCATTTTAGATGATTCTTTCACATCTACAAATTGTGTACCATTATAGGAATTTTCATTTAGAGGGAAATGCTTATGACTTTGGGGGGGGTGAGCGTCCAGAGGTCTTCTAATTTCTGATTTTCTTAGGGCAATGATTTCCATTTCCAGTAGTACTCTTGATTTTGAAATTCGGCCCTTGAAACAGGACTCCGAATTAAGGTGAAATACCTAATATTGGCCGGCAGATGGCACTATTGGGGCACCGACAACCAGACTCCACTAACAAGTGGCTTGCAGTAAAGACCCTGGAGTTGAATCAATACGATAAAGAATGGTTGAAATGATTATTAGAACGGTGTTAGGGAGGTCTGTGATGCTTATGATTTCTGATGGCACCACCCTGTGCTATAGTCTTTCTAGAGAGCCAGTTAAATAACCAGTCAATTGCTACAATTTTTACAAATTGGTGTCAGTAGATGCACGGCTCTTTGTGTGTAAGCAACCATTGAGTTGACAAGGTATTTCAGGTAAGAATAGAGAAAGTCTTGATGGAAATACAGCTGGCAAATGTCACAGGACCCTGCCTATGTTTACGGACTGCACAAGAACCACTTGGTGCTAAAGCATGTGGCCAACAGATCGGCTTCAGTCCATACCCCCATCATTCCTCTTTTGAGCCAGCAGAGAAGGGATTTTGATGGTTTTTTTTTTCCCCATCCATAGAAAGGGGCTTGAATTCCTTTGGCAGGAAGTCCTCAAAATTAATTTTAGCCCAGGAAATTGTGCATTAATAACATGATACATGTTTTACTTTCAACAACAGAAAACAGAATAAAGGGAATTTCCCAACTACAGGATATTCTGACTATTCTGTGACATACAGTTTGATAAAACTTACACTAAATCTCATGGAAAGGTTTGTGATGGAGAAGGAAAGAGAGAAGTGCTTGTCCTTTTGTCTTATGTAGTCCCACAGGAATAAACTGACTTATTTCTACCTTTTCCACACTGTTTCCTTTTTTTTCTTGTTCTTTCCCTTCCTTTCTTTCCTTCCTTCCTTCCTTCCTTCCTTCCTTCCTTCCTTCTTTCTTTCTCTTTCTCTTTCTTCTTCTTTTTTTTTTTTTTTTTTGAGATGGAGTCTCGCTTTTGTCACCCAGGCTGGAGTGCAGTGGTGCGATCTCTGCTAACTGCAACCTCCACCTCCGGGGTTCAAGCAATTCTCCTACCTCAGCCTCCCAAGCAGCCAGGATTACAGGTGTACGCCACCATGCCCAGCTAATTTTTTTTGTATTTTTAGGAGAGACAGGGTTTCACCATGTTGGCCAGGCTAATCTTGATCTCCAGACCTCATGATTCACCCCTCCTCGGCCTCCCAAAATGCTGGGATTACAGGCGTGAGCCACTGCTCCCCGCCTCCTTTTTCTTCCTTCTATTTTCCCATAACTCATACGTATTTTTGTTTCATTTTGCTTTTCCTAAAAGATCTCTGACATATATCTTTTCCTTCTCCTCCTATTCAAAAACGCTAAGTAAACTTGAAACTGATAGAGGTAAGAAACAACTTACTTTCTCCTCCATTTTAGTTCCTGGTTGCAAGTAAAGCATCCTATTATATTCCTCGTTTTGCATTTGTTAAAATTCTTCCTGCCCTTTTCACTGTCTATTTTCAAAGTGTTAAGTTTCTTTCTGTGAAAACTTGCTAATCTCCAGATCTTAGTCTTAAACTTTTTTGCCTTTTTTATTAAAAATTGCTACCAATTAGAAATCTCAGAAAAATGAAAGAGAAAAGATTTCCCCTTCCCATGAAACCATAGCAAGAAATAGCATTTCGAATTGTCAGATCCTTTTTGATAAAATGGTATAGAAAAACATTCACAAAACTATGGGCCTTGAGAAAATGTATGGTGTTGCACTTCTTTATAACTTTTATAAAATCATCCCCTTAAACTTTCCTTAATAATGCAAACCTTTAGGTCACTCGCCTTGACTGGAAAAATTGTTCTATGTCCTCTAAAAGGTAATGCTTCATCTCTAAGGTATGTTTTGCTATCTGGTTGTTTCAGTTAGTAATAGGTTACCTTAGTTTCAGTTTTTACACATAAATTTCTATTTTTCTGAAAGTATAAATACTCCAAAGAATTATTTTAGGCAGAATTATTTTCCTCTTCTTGGAACTGCCTTTTTGCAAAGATTATAACACTAGCTCCAGCTACTCAGGAGATTGAACAGGAGAATTGCTTGAACCAGGAGCCAGAGATTGCAGTGAGCCGAGATCGCACCACTAGACTCCAGCCTGGTGACAGAGTGAGACTCTGTCTCAAAAAAAGAAAAAAGAAGAAAAAGAAAAAGAGAAAATTATGGCAGTGGAATACGTCTGATTTAATCAACCTGATGCAGGGCAAGAGAGCCCCAAAATTGAAAGCTTAATCCCAAACTTATGACCATCAGAAAAATTTTTAACAAGTAATGTAAAACAGTTTTCCTTTCACAGTGATGTAAAAATAATATGGGAAAAGACAAGAATATAACTATGTTCCTTTGCCTTTATAAAGCAGAGAAATAACCAAGATTATACACATATGAATGAACTATGCATATGGAATAAGTTGATATGATAGTTTAAAGTGATTGTTCATTATTGTAAACTCTTAAGGAAAAATATTTCTATTAATGGGTTAAGAATAATTTGACTTTTTCATAAAATGAATTTTTATAGTCATTCAAATTGAGACAGCTATCTGTTACTTACTGATGTGGGAAAAAACTTTAGGGAATAGGAAAATTAGAGTATAGTGCTCCTTCTTTGTCCCTGGCTCCCACCGGCTCTGTGGAGGATGGCACTGCCTCAGGCCCAGCTCCACCTCATCCCTGCACCCTCCCAGCAGTTGCTGCAGGTGAGAGCGCGATGGGACCAGGGTCCAGAGCAATGGAGGCTCCTTGCCTGGGAGCGGGTTCTGCCGGCTGCGGCAGGATAGGGGTGGCACAGTCGGTCGCCTTGGGGACACAGGACATAGGGGACCCACCACCGCCCGCCACTGCCGCTCCCGCAGCGGCTCCTGCCGCCACCACCCACGCCTCCGTGCCGCAGCCAGCGTGATGACAGCTGCTGCTCCGGACCACGCGCCGGCTGCCATCACTACAAGGGATTCACCGTTGTGTAACTACTGTCTGCCACAAGAATCTCTATGATTATCTTTAAAGTGAAACTTATTCTTAAACTAAAAATGCTTTTTTTCCTAATATATTGGGACATCAGGACATTTCCTGGGTTTGTTATTTTCTGGGTCTGTTATTTCCTGGGTCTGTTTGGTAAACACTGTTAACCTGTTTCCTGCACTATAAACATCCTGTGACTTACAATGCTTAGCCTCTTGGGAACGCATCCCAGTAGCTTCTTCATTTTACCCAGCCCCTATTCAAGAGGGAGGCTCTCTGGTTCCAACACCTCTGACAGTTTTGAAAAGAAAAAAATAATCCTCTTGAATGAATCTTCTGATAATTCTCACCTAATGTGATTGGAATCTACTGAGCCTACTAGATGGAGCCGGATGAAAGAGAGGGGAGCTCTATGAGATCTCAAAATAATTCCAAAAATAAAAATTAGAGAACAAAAAGAAAGTTGTCCAAGGGGTGATATAAAATAGGAATTGGAGGATGGAGAAACAATAGCACACCTACCTCTAGAATTTCACAAAACCGGGATATAATACCAAGAGAAAATGCTGAAAATTATCAATTTTTAATTTCCTTTATTAAAAAAAAATCTTTGTGTGTTACCTCTGAGTGATTTCAGAACTAAATCTTCTGGTTTAGTAATTTATTTTTGTTAGTCTGATATTCAGTTATCATGTTAAAATTTTTACTAAAATATATTAATTTTATAAGATTTCTATGGGCATCTTGTTGTAACTTTTGCTTGCCTTGTTTCAGTATTTCCTATTTTTGTTTCAAAATAATATTTTTCCTTTTATTGCCTCTTTAATACTTATATTTTAAATTCTTTTAGATGCTGTAGTCCATCTTCTTTCTTTTTCTCTTTCTTTCTCTCCTTTCTTTCTTTTTCTCTCTCTTTTTCTTTTTCTTTTCTTTCTTTTTCTTTCCTTTCTTTCTTTCTCTCTCTTTCTCTCTCTCTTTCTCTTGCTTTTCTTTCTTTCCTTTCTTTCTTTCTTTCTTTCTTTCTTTCTTTCTTTCTTTCTTTCTTTCTTTCTTTCTTTCTTTCTTTCTTCCTTTCTTTCTTTCTTCTTTTCCTTCTCTTTTTGAGACAGGATCTCACTCTATTGCCCAGGCAGCACATTGGCACAGCTCACCGCAGCTTCAACCTCCCTGGGATCAGGTCATTCTCTAACCTCAGTCTCCTCAGTAGCTGGACTACAGGCATCTCCACCACACAACTAATTTTTGTATTTTTTTGAGAGGTGGGGTTTTGCCATGTTGCACAGTCTGGTCTCAAACTTCTGGCTCAGCCAATCCACCTGCCTTGACCTCCCAGAGTATTTCTATCTCTTAAACTGTAAATTGCTCTGATTTTTGAGTTTGTTGTGTGTGTTTGAAGAGTGTTGGTTTCCATACATTTTTTGATAATAACTTCTGTACAGTTCTCCTTTGCGAGTCCCTCCTGGATTATTCTCCAGCACAACCCCTGGCCCTGGTGAGGTGTGGCACTGGCCTAGCAGCCTGCTTGGCTAGTGGATTTCTGGCTCCAGTCTTGCTGGAGCAGCTTTGGTCTTCAGTCTCAGATGGGTGGTGTCGGTGCCCTGATTCAGGATCTTCTGGGTTTGGTTCACAGTTTGAGAGCGGCATAAACAACACTCAGTGTGCCTATTTCCTATTGTCTCACTCAACAGCAATAATCCACATGGGGGACTTCTGCTGTGGGGAGAGGGTTCCCCACACACCAAGCGACCAATCGATTCTGCTGCAGACACTAGTTGGGTGTCCTCCAGTTCAATTCTGACACTATCAGCCTAGAGTAGCATCAGATCCCACAGGCTGAGGGCTCAGTCCCCAAGAAAGATTGCCCTCCCAACCCCCCACTACTTAGGCTCCAGTCACAAGTCAGGGCCTCTGGAAATTCTGGTGTAGGGTTGGGGTTCCTGCAACCCCCTTTTTGGGCTCGATTATTTTGCTAGTGGCTCATAGAACTCAGGAGAACACTTTTTATACTTACCGGTTTATTTTAAAGGATTCTACAAAAGATACAGATGAAGACATGTGTCGGGTGAGATATCAGGGAAAGGGTGAGGAGCTTCCCTGCCCTTCCCAGGTACAACACCCTCCAGGAAACTCCATGTGCTCAGCTATCCAGAAGCTCTCTGAACCCTGTTTTCTGGGGCCTTTTATAGAGGCTTCATTGGATAGGCAAGATCAAAGTATGGGCAACCATATAGAAATATGATTGGAAAACAAGGGTACGATCTAACACTAATAGACTGAGTGGGGAAACCTAGCAAGGCCTGCCTGTTAAGATTCTTTTTGGCCTCTCTGTGCAGCATTCCATCCTCCTGGTACAGGACAGGACCCTCTTTGGAATGAGAGTTTCATGACCCCATATCAGAAAGGCAGGTGAAGCTTAGAGTCCTGCTTGGGCTGGTGAGAAGAGGTCAGGAAAAGGCCAGAGAGATTCTGTTTTCTGAGGCCTAAGTGCCCCAACATTACAACAAAAGACCATAACTAGAGCTATGGGAGTTATAAGCCAGGAACCATGAATGAGAACTTATATATTTTTTATATATAAGGTATCACAGGCTGGGTACAGTGGCTCATGCCTGTAATCCCAGCACTTGGGGAGGTCAAGGCGGGTGGATCATCTGAGGTCAGGAGTTCACGAACAGCCTGGCCAACATGGTGAAACCCAGACTCTACTAAAAACAAAAAAAATTACCCAGGTGTGGTGGCAGGCATCTGTAATCCCAGCTACTCAGGAGGCTTAGGCAGGAGAATCACTTGAACCTGGGAAGCGGAGGTTGCAATGAGCAGAGATCGTGCCACTGCACTCCAGCCTGGGTGACAGAGCCAGATTGAGTCTCAAAAAAAAAAAAAAAAAAAAAAAAAAAAGATATCACAATAGAGAATTATTTTTTCTTGTTTTCAATTGTAGTTAGTAATTATTCCATTTTCACTGTAATTTCTCTATGGTTAGAGAAAGAGATCACAGTTTTAGGACACATTTACTCTTTCTACTAAAATCAAAAGCCCCATTTTTAAATTACGATTTCCTAAGGTTTTGATACTTTTATTTTTCTAACACTCTGCAATGACACGTGGCAAACTTTGGAATTAAAAGGAGGTGGCAGGTGTGACTCATTTGAACGTAACTACATGGGGAATTATGTGTCTTTTTCACATTCTCTGCCCAAAGAGAACAAAGCCTAGGTGAGGAAAAGTGAAAAAGTGGTAGTTGGGGATAAAAGTAGATAGCAGACTGATTCTATAGGCCCTGTGAATAATTAAAACAGAAGCATGGCAAGCAATGTCGGGAACGAGTAAACACAAGAGTATGAATGAGCTGGAGGCCAGCACGGGTCTTCAGGAACAGACCGTTGGAAAATATAACAACTGCGTTCTATCATGCAGCTGTGAGATAATGTGATGTGTGTCTTAAGGAGATAAGAGGAAACTGGCCCGCATCTCAATTTAACATTCGATATTTGACAAGATATCTCACTTTCCATCTTCTTATCACTTATCACTGAGGACTTTCAGTGCCCTTAATGCCACTTAAGATTAGTATATTTTCATTTCTGACCATTTCTCTGGTTATTTCATTCCTATATAGGTTTTGCTAGAATAATTCAGAGTTCTTTGGAGATTTGCTACCATTGACCCAATAACCGTCATTAACAGGATCTTATATTTTACCCTTCCCTAGGTAGATGCAATCTAGTTTCCACTGAGAAACCCTACTGAGGGTCTTCTGATTGGGTCCTAGGAAGAGACAGAGAGAACTGATGGCATGGGAAATCGAATCCTGAGGTTCTTTCACCGTGTAACTGCATGTTCCTAAGGCCACAGGGTAACCTAAGCTTTAGCCTTCCCTCCCTGTTGTTGGGTCATCTTCTCCAGGGACATAACGGGAAAGGCTTTATCTAATGTTCTCATTTACCTCCTGGAGGGTGCCCCCTCAGTACTGTGTGCCCTTCCTGCTGCTGCTGAGCACCGTCTGGCTCTCTGATCATTTCAATACCTGGCACCCCTGGGGAGGCTATGGAGGAGAGAATGTGGGTAGCTGCCACTAGTGGAGCTCTGAGGTTATAACAGCCTGATAAACGAACTCACAGGATACTCTCAATCCAATACGGAGCTGATATAGTTTAAGACACTGATGCAGATGAGAAGAACAACTGCACAGCATATGTACTTCTAGTGAGAATTCATAAACTATCCCAGGCACAGCTTCCAGACCCCACCACAGCATGGACCATGCTTGTTTGTAAAAGGTGAGTCAAATATATGAGGATTCTTCAGTACAAGGAAGCTGGCATTGGATATTAATCATGTGGATCCTTCCTGGGCATGTGACCCGCCCTATTTCACTGCAGCCCATCATATTAATTACATCATATGGTAAGGAATCTCAACAACCAGGTTCTGTTGCTCTCAGTATCCTCAGAACATTGCACAGAACTTGGCAACCTTTAAAATACGCCTCATTTATGATCGGTTCAGCAGGTTCTTCATCTAAGTAGTGTGATCCATTTGGACATCTCTGGGTCTGTAGATGAGTTTGACAGTCCAGCTGATAAGGCCTCTCCTTTCAGTGAAATGGACCACACTTCCCCTTCATGTTTATTTTTCTTTATTCTTCACAATATCACCCATGGGCTGTGAATATATACCAGATGTTCTAATATGTGCGATACAGAGAATTCTATGAGATATACACTGCAATACTGGTTTTTTCATGAACAAGAAAAATTCACCCAAGATGTTAAACCCTTTGCAGAATCAGATATGCCCAGTTTTTAATCTTGCTTCATTCCCTTCATGCTCACATAGCTCTGAAAATTATTCTTCTAACCCTTTTCTATAACTAGTAATCAAATTTCTAGAAAGCCTAATCCCTAAGCATGAGACCGAATTTCACCCTGACCTTCATCACGCTGCATCCAGCAGCACTGACTTCCACCAGTTTGTTTTAATATTCCTCTTTGCTACCTAGGAGCTACCTGCTTAGCCTTACAAATCTCCCACGGGAAAACATTAATTTTCAGAACCAGTAAAGCCTATGTTGATGAGATGAAACGTATAGTTTAAGCTGTGATAATTTGCAAGATTGCCTCTCTCGCAGTGGAATTACTATCTCTCACTATTGGGCAGAGCACTATCAATTTCTTTTCTACATTTTGTCTTTCAATTCTGCCTCCTTATTGTACATAAAAATAAGCAATAGGCTTAAGAGTGAGTCATACATTTTTCAATTGCCTCCTACTGGATGCTTTGACATTTTGATTAAGTCCTCAGGCCAGCATTTCAGTAACAGAAGTCAACATGCATTAAAAAAAAAAAAAAAATTATGTAAACAACATTCTCTGAATTTTCCTCTTATTAATAGAAAAAAAAGCTGAATCAAAGATAACCTAAGACAATTCTCACCATATGAACACAAAGAGATGCAATATCATTATGATAATTGAGGTGAATTTTTCTTTTCTCTATATAGCTTAACTTTATTCCAAAAAAAATCCTGCCTTATCCAGAAAATCTTCTTAATTTTTTGTTCATGTACAGAAATTGAAAAATGTTTAATTTTGAGTAAGCTCTCTTCGAAAACATGTTTAGAATTCAGTGTTCTGACATAGGGGATATTATTATTTTTAGTGGATATTTTTGCAGTATAGGCTGCCTTCCAAGGCTTCTTCCATAGAAATCAGAAAAGGACCAAAAATTGTTTACTTTGCAGGCAAATCCAATGATAAATAGCAATTGAATATCTGCTATATATCTGCTATGCACATAAGCTATATTTACTTTAAAAGCATGGGTACTAGCAAATTTTCACACTAGGATGTAGGGTTTAGGAATGACGTTAAAGACACAGTACTATTTAATGCAAAGTTTTTTTGAAAGCTGCTAAGAAAAGAATATTCAAAATTCCTTTAGAAGTTCATCATCTTCTCATTTATTTTCATGAATAAAATTTGTTCTTTAAATATTTTATTTGAAGCTTGTTTCACACTTTCGTTTCTCAGGCTAGTGATCAAGGAGTTCAAGGAGAGGGTCACACAAATTTGGTCTCTGAATCATAGAATCGCAAAGAGCTCTTGGTCTGAGCTTCTGTCCATGGTCACAAAGAGTTGCAGACTGGTGAGCACTGCAGGTTGAGAAAGCGCCATGCACACTGTCTGCAGAGATAATTTTTGGTATGTCAATTTCATTGCAGATATAAGATATGGAAACAATGGAAGACAGAGGGAGAGAAAAAGAGAGAGGATAGAGAGAGAGAGAGAGAGAGAGACGCATAGGAACACCTGCCCTCTGGGCTTAGTATATGCTTGCATAGGTCACAGTTTGACTTCAGGAATGTGATGGGAATAACAGCCATAACTTCTTTGGCACAGAATTAGGGTAGCTGCCTAATAAAGCATCAGGCAATTGACATGTAGCTAACAGCCTCTCCAGGGCCCTGTGGTGAGCAGTATATACAGTTTGTTCATAATGGTGCACAAATCTTGCAGTGGATAACCAATAGCAATAAAAGGGTGGCACTGTGTCAGGGAATGCAAGAAGATCTCGGGGCAGTGTAGGCAAGGAAAGGAGAAAACTTGGATAGCACGGCCCTGAACATGGATGGCCCATTTCTGCGTTGAAGGTAAAGCGATTGTTGAAGAAAAACTCATGCCAATCACAACAATATTTTTTGAGGAAAAAAATACATGCATGATGTGTGAAATCCAAGGAACAAACAAGGGTCCTGAATATAACATTTCCCAAAAGGGTACAAAATTTACATGATATAATCAGGACAATGAAATACAATTTCCAGCCCTCAGCCATTCACAGTAACAAACTCAGACATCACCGTGTGGTTTTTCATTTTAAAGAAGAATCGACACAGGATATCAATGAAAGGAATATTTTGCTTATAATAAAAATCTTTCTAAACAAATAGCCTTTACGTATACGTACAACAAGTAGAAAAACCATAAAAAACTGTTGTTAATTTGTAACTTGGATTGGCAGGCATTCTTTTTTTAATAGCATCTGTCTCTAAACTGAGCTTTCTAATTTCAGATAATCCTCATTAGCACCCCCCCCCCGAGGAAACTCTTTGAATAGAGTCATTATTTTTTCCATATGTTTTCACCTTACAAATCTTCATAAAACCAGCAAATCACGCTCTTTCCTATTCTCCCACCCTTAGCTTCTGTCTCCCTCTACGCACCATGCTGACCTCTGTGCTGATCTGATTTTATTAAAACTACAGACTCTTTCATGAGATGAAGAAAAATGCGTAAGGAGAAGATGTAAGTTTTTCCTACCTCTAAACTCACCTCATCATGTGGGAGCATCAATGGATTAGAATGGCTATCATCAGAAAAATGAAATGTAACCAGTGTTAGCAAGGACGTGGAGAAAAGGGAACCCTTGCATACTGCACTACTGGTGGGAATGTAAATTCATGCAGCCATTATGGGAAAAATAGAGTTATCATATGATCCAGCAATTCTACTTCTGGGCATGTGTCCAACAGAACTGAAATCAGTATGTTGAAGAGATATCTCATGTGCATTGCAGCATCATTCACAATAGCCGAGATATAGAAACAAACTAAGTATCCATCAATGGATGAGAAGATAAAGAAAATGTGGTATATGTACACAATGGAATATTATTCAACCTCAAAAAGGGGGGAAATCCTGTCCTTTGCAACAGCATGGATGAACCTAGGGGACATTATGCAAAGTAAAATAAGTCAAGCACAAAAAGACAAATAGTCCTAGATCTCACTCATAAATGGAATCTTAAAAAGTCAAACTCGTGAAGTAGAGCTTAGAATAGTGGTTACTGGGGCTGGAGTGACAGGGCTGGGGATGGGGAGGGTGGATGGAGAAAGGAAAGGCGTTGGTTAAAGGATACAACATTTCAATTAGATAAGAGGAATAAATTTTCATGATGGAGTGATATGGTGACTATCACATTGTACCCCATAAGTATGTAGGATTACTATTTGTCAATTAAAAATAAAATAAATAAATTTGAAAGGATTATGAAGAAGATGAGAACACTGTTTCAGTGAGAACACACAATGACTAGCAAGTGTCTTTATTAGGATCTACAGAAAAAGAAAAGTCACTCGCAAAACATCTCATCAGATTTTTATAGATACCCTAGTTTCTACTTACTTTTGCTTTAAAGGAAACAAATCACTCCAAGTATTTGAGAGTTTAAATAAATTTGGTCTTCTTTTGGAGATTTTTTTTTTCCCTCTGTAGTCGTAGTTTCTATTATGGAAAGATTAATTAAGTAGTTCTTATTGTAAACTTTGGTGATAATAAGACTCTTAATTTTGGAATGAAACATGGTTATGATGTCTTTGTAAAATCAGTTTTAACTGGAGACCATGATTGCTGTTGTCAGAGCTATTTAGTTGGCCTGTGTCATAGTATAATAGTCATGACCATTTTATATAACTCTTTCTTGTCCTTCCAAGGCTAATTTCAAGTTGCTTTGTATCTCTGACAGCACATCGATTAATTTTCTTTAGCATCATAGTTAATCAATAAATGTTTGTTAATTGACATTGGCTTATGAATGTATCTATTAGTAATACTTCATTACTTTATTGACTGCTTATTATTGTACTTGGCATTGTACTAGGTGCTTAAGGCATTGTACTAGATGCTTAAGATTTACAATTTCATTAAGAATCTCATTACCTAGCTAAGAAGGAGAGGGAATTAAATAAAATAATTAAAAATTACTGCTTCAGTTCTATGAGCCAGCATTGTGATGTCCTTAATAGATATTATATCATCCTGCCAATATCCACATGAGGGGAGGTGGGAGGTGTATTATTCAGAACCAAAAGGGAGGAAACCAAGGCTCAGGGAGTTCACATAACAGGCCGAATGCCACACAGCGAGTAAGAAGAGTTTCTGGGAATTCAACTCGGGTCTGCATTCCCCACAGTCTCTAAAGTATGCAGCTGAAGGAAGTCCATCAGTAACCTACAAACTAGAGAGAAATGAAGGAGAAATCAACTTCTCCAGAGTTGGGATTGGGGAAGCGACATCATTTGAGAGCAGTCTAGATTGAAGAGTTTAGTAGAGGTTTATCAAACATTCTTGGTCCCACAGCAGAGTGTGTTTGAGAAGCCACAACTCAGTTTCACACACGGACATGTGAACAGAAAGGCCTGCAGGATCTGGCGATAAAGATTTTTACCCTATATGCTATGACGTTTGTACTTCATCCTCCGGGCTGTGAAGAGTGGCCAGTGAGCAATGTAATCAGACAGTGTCTTGAAAATGTGTCATAATATGAATCAGTGTGGACAGGCAGCTGGACAGGGGCCAGTGTAGTGGCTAAGATTCCTTTTAAGAGGACATCAGGGTGTGATCAAGGTGTGAAACAAAGTGGGACCAATTGATAGGGAGAGGGGATGATAATACAAAAAAGATTTTAAAATAGAGTTATGGAACTGAATGGATGATCAGCCGAGTGGGAGTGTGAAAAGGTAGAGGTGTGCTCTTAGTTTCTGACTTGGGCATCTCAGCATGATGTAAAGTCACTACTCTAAAGATGGAAGAGAGAAGGAAAATGTTAATTTATCACAGGCAGTATCACATCTTGAGCCTCATTAAGAGGCTCTGACAACTGATAGATCACCTTCTTCGTAGTGTGTTCAGCATGAAGCTTAGCTTGGTATGCACTTTAGAGAGTATTTGTGATGCTTCATTATACATATTAGGCTGAGGTTAGGAAGAAATTTAAACATGGTTATTGAATTCTGGTTCATAAATCCATTCCCTTGCCTATAAGCAACTTGGATTGTAGGAAGCTCCATAGCGACCTGGGAATAGAATGATGTGATAACGTATGCCGAGGGAGCCTAATCAGTCACCTTTCTGCCCACTTCCTTGTCTCTGTGTACCAACATTGATAAATAGAAATGAAGATCCAATTGGAGCAAAATGTTAGTATCATTAATGATAAAACTGGATTAAGAATGCAAGGGAAAATCGTATCTCTCTTCTTCTAAAGCCTTGGAACCAGCAGCATCTCAGATTGCCTTCTCCACTGCTGGGGGGGAAGCATGACTCTGACTTCAGCCAGCTTGTTGCCAGGCAACCCAGGGAGAGCTGCAGGGAATCAGCCAGCAGGATGCCCTGCTTGGCTCTCTTCAGAACACAGTGTACATTGATTTAATATCAAGGACACACTTCACTCTCAGCCAAAAATGCATTCTCTAATCTATTTCTCATCACAAATTGTCTAGTCATGGCATTCAATATAGCCCCAAAGAAAAAACTGTAAAACGAACATTCACAAGTGTTAAAATATGCCAAATAATATAATGCCAACAAAATTAAACTGCACACAAATATCAATTCTGAATATGAATTTTTCTTATTAAATTTTCAGAAAGAAATTAAAGTACAAATATGAAATATCCTTTTGTTGTATATTAAAGTCCAAAGAATTACAAGTTCAACATTTCTCCCTCCACAATTTTATATTCATGTTACTCTAAGGCTGAGTGCCTCATTTGAGGCCAGAGGTCCTTCTTCTGTGGCTAACCTCTGGGCTTTCTTTTGATGAAATAGAGTGAGGCTCCTTTTAGTATTTCCAAATTTGAATGCTCCAACTAGGAGGCTGTTTGTTAGTTTCTGCTTTTCCAAGCGGAAATATATGAATTTCGCAATACCAACCCAGTACCTAAAATAGTAAAAACCAATAAAAAAAAATCCTAGTAACATTTCAAGCTTCAAGCAAAATAACATTCCCAGGACCCAGGATATGGTATAATTTCAACCAACTGCTACTGCAAAAATTGTATGAGAGAACTAGTGGTCTGGAAGTTAGGAGTGTAAACAGAGACAATGTGAGAGAAAGGAGAAAAATCCTGATGTCATCCTGTCAGGGTACAGTCTGTGCAGGTTGCCTGGAACCCATAAACAGTGAGTCTGGATTTAGAATTCAACTGCCAGTAATATCTTATTGAGAGATTCATATGCTATTAGCCTGCCGTATCCTGGGAAATAATTTGCCGATAGATACTTCTTTCTCTCTTTGGTAAAGAAATGTCAGGTATTCCTGTTTTCATGACATATTTAGAAATTTACAGTGGTGACATCATAGTCTCCAAGTTTTACTTAAGGCTCCCTTCTTCCTTTAATGTAAGTTTCTTAAAGGTAGGGCCCATGTTAGTTTTATTCACCTCTGTACCTGAAGATCCTAACTATTGTACAGAGTATATCAACAAATAAAGTGCTGAATAATATCACGCAATTCAGTATATGCTTAACCTATTAATTTCCATTCCTTTTGAGCCTTGTGTTTCTGACACACCGATTATAAATGAAGTACAGTTATTCTAACTCATCTTATAATCAGGGGACCCTACATTTATAACTCTGCAAGCCTTGTTTATGGTTTTGCATTCTCTCCAGACAAAATCTCCTTCATTCTACAGAGGCGACTTGCTCTACGTTCAGTTGTGTCACAGGCTCCTCAGTGTCCATCTCTTATAAATGTCCAAAAACCGTTTAGGGGTCTGCCATTTAACTTATTGCCCACGTAAGTGGGTTTTAGACAAAGTTATTTCATATCATGTGCTGAAGGTGATAATCTGCAGAAAACCATAAAGGTTTATTAAGATTTTAATGGACAAAGAAATCACGTTTTTAAAGTGTTCTGGGCCTGGCGCAGTGGCTCACGCCTGTAATCTCAGCACTTTGGGAGACGGAGGTGGGCGGATCACAAGGTCAGGAGATCCAGACCATCCTAGCCAACATGGTGAAACCCTGTCTCTACTAAAAATACAAAATATTAGCCAGGCGTGGTGGTGGGCGCCTGTAGTCACAGCTACTTGGGAGGCTGAGGCAGGAGAATGGTGTGAACCTGGGAGGCGGAGCTTGCAGTGAGCTGAGATCACGCCACTGCACTCCAGCCTGGGCGACAGAGTGAAACTCCATCAAAAAAAAAAAAAAAAAAAAAAGTGTTCTATTCCCAATGCACTTGACTTAGGCCTTTTGACTAGTATAGAGTGCAAGACAATTATATTTTGTAGAAACTGTGAAACTTTTAAACAGCTTTGGATGATGTAAAAGTATAGATAGAAATAAAGTCCTGATTGAGATGGACGATGGAATTCTTGATGTGATTTCCCAAGAACTCTGGGAAACAGGTTCATTTTCTAATTCTGCAGCACCTAACTCAGAAATGTTTTCAGAGCAAATGCTGTAGACCACAGAGACTGAAAGCAGTGGTTTAGGACTTTGTCACGATCTGAGTTTTCTGTGCACACTATTCTATAATCGTATTGTGTACTCGTATAATGCTGAGATGAATGAGGTATAACTGCTCCTGGCTGAGGTGGTTGGCAACACATACATACAGGAATGGTCAAGCCTTATATTCTAATGTACACTCTGAAGGGAGTGAATGGTGTTTCCAGAGGCTCTAATGTAAACTTATTCATTCCTTTATTCTCATGAACAGCCCTGTGTTCAATGGCGAGATTTGGGTCCAGGGAACTTGCATTTCCTGTCTTGAAAAATGTTGGTGATCTCTCTATAATATATTCTGATCATGTCTCTTCTTAAAACAAATAAATCCTGTTATTTATTTGACTGCCATTGTTGCCTAGCGTTTAATATTTAATATTTACAACTGGCGGATGCCAAGCAAGTTAAAGAGGAATTTTTTTATTTGTTGGCTGATTTACAAAGGCTTCCTAACACCCCTCCCTCCCAGGCTTCCCATATGCCATTTCTTCCTCTGTCTATATTTCCATTTTTCCAACGACGTAAGTGATTTTACAGTTATGAGACAGCCATATGGAATCACAGAATTAGTATTTCAGAGTTGGAAGGTAACTTAAAAGTCATCTAGTTTAGTGGAAGGATCTCCCTTTAATATTTTTTTACATCTCCTCTCTTAAAAGGGGATGTTTCTCCTCCGATGAGAGATAATGTCCTAGTGTAATCATCTTTTCCCATGATTCCAGCTGACAGAGCAAAAAGATTGGTATCGCATGCTTTATTCAGTTAGTTACAGTGGCATTTTGATACAAATAGAGGGAGCGATAAAGATCTTCTTTATAATAGAAAACCAATTACCTAATGTGGTAAGAATAATTAATTTGGAAAGTTATTATTTGGCAATTATAACAATAATCAATTCAGACAAGAGTCATCTATGGATGCTAAAACTAGCAGGTAAAATTGAGAAGTAATAGGATATGTGCATAATTGCAAAGTTTCTATCCCTCCAAAAAATCACTATTAATTAGGAAGGTACAATAATAATTTTATGGTTGAGTAGTCTGACAGACACTACCTTAACCAAATGATCAAAATTAACCTCGCTACTAATGGAACAAATTCACAGCAAGTACCTCCTGATATAATATACTAGAAAGAACACAGTATCATTTCGGAGTTGGTTCTGTCAAAAACACATTACATATGTAACAAACCTGCATGTTGTGTACATGTACCCTAGAACAGGAATAATAATAATAAAAATAATAATAATAATAATAATAATATAAAATAAAGGAAGAACTGGCAAAAAAAAAAAAGCACATTACCTGAATCTAATCAGGAGAAAACGTTAGACAAACTTAAACTGATATATGTTCTACAAAGTACGCATCCTAAAATATTCAAAAACAATAGTCTCCTGGAATACAAAGGACTCAGGAACTATTCCAGATTTTAAAAAAAAAGATAAATAACATTATGCAATATATAATCCTGGACATTTTGTGCTATAAAGAACATTATTAGAATAATTGGGAAAAGCTAAAGAATACCTGTAGACCGGATGATAGTATTGTATCCATATTCATTTCCTGGTTTTGATAACTATATTATAGTTATATTAGAGGACACCCTTTGTTTTAGGAAATACACTTTAAGTAAGATACGGGGAAAGGACCACATGATTGCAACTCATTCAGAATAAAATGTACACACACACACACACACAAAATATTAGGGGGGCAGAGAGAATATGAGAAAGAGAAGAAATAAAAAAAATACAATATGCTGATAACATTGGGAATCTGAATAACAAATATATATGGACTTTATATTACTTTTTCAACTTTTCCGTAAGTCTGAAATTGTTTAAATCTTTAAAAGTCAATTTGATGAAACTTCTAGGAATGCTTCTTTCAGAACAGAAGAACTAGAAATTATTTCTTTTGTGTTAAATTTTTTTTAAAAAACTTTCAATGTTTTATATTAGAAGAAATAAACATTCTGATTCAATAAAGTTACCTTCTTACAACAAAATATTTATTTTTATTTAGTATATTTATTGCTGTTATGACTTGTGCAAAGATTAATTAAACTTATGTTGCATCAAGGTTATCCATAAATTTCTCACTTGGCATTGTAAGTTTGTGAAGTAAAATGAGAACTGAACTGAAAATCAGAAGACCCGGATTCTACTTGTGGTTCTTCGATTAACTAAAGAAATTTCTGAATCCAGGTGCTTAGCCTGTAAACCAGACCCTTGGATGAAAAGTGAAGTAACTGGAGAGAAGAGCTGGAATGACATTTTAATGTACATTAGAGGAAACTGTCAGGGAAAAATTCAAAGAGATTTTCTAAACCATTGTAACTTTACAAGTGATTATTATTTTTTAGTATTGCCATCTGTTTCTTTGTAGTGACAAGTGGTGACATGCTTAAAACAGAAGTGTGCGTGTGTGTGCACATGTGCGTGTTCAAAGACAGAAGAGTGGAGGTTGCGAAGCATATGGCTGTTTCAGCACTTGCATGCCAAAAAGAGAAGGCCAGGAAAGAAAACATGGACATTGAAGATAGGAGTGACTATTATGTGTCTTGGTTAACAGAACATTTAAAATTACAACAACCTTGCTGTAATGGATAGTTATTACCTGTTTCAATGTTTATATTAGAGAGATAAAGGGAAATAAAGCCATTATTTACATTTTATCTTTTAATATGTGACATGTTTAATATTACAATCCAATTATTACTTATCTGGAAGGAACTTCAGTGTTACAAAGACCTCTTGAAATTGAATTAGTGTCTATTTTATTTCTAGATAGAGTAACTGACTACCTGATTGCTTGTGAGGTACACTTATGGTTAACTCATCTTAGAGACTGTTATGTAGCACATCACAAGTCACCGGCCACCAATGTGCCTTCACTGGAGCTCATTTAATATCTTTTAATAGCTCACTGCATGCTCAGTGTGATGGCTTATAGTTTCCACTTGGAGAGCTGATCTTCAATCACCTGCGTTGATAGGAATTGAAGGTAAGAGAAGGAAGGTAATAATCATTCCATCATGAAGTACTATTTGAGCTCTAAATAAGCTTGCTTTCTATCTCCCTTATTCTTTCTTTCTTTCTTTCTTTTTCTTTCTTTCTTTTTTTCTTTCTTTCTTCCCTCCACCCTGCATCCCCCTCCTTCCTTCCTTCCTTCCTTCCTTCCTTTATTCCTTCCCTCCTTCCTTTCTTCTCTCCTTCCTTTCTTTCTTCTTTCTTTCTTTTTTTCTTTCGTCCTTTCTTTCGTTCTTTTCTTTCTTTCCTCCCTCCACCCTGCATCCCCCTCCTTCCTTCCTTCCTTTCTTCCCTCCTCTCTTCCTTTCTTCCTTCCTTCTTTCTTTCTTTCTTTCTTTCCTCTTTCTCTCTCTCTGTCTCTCTCTCCCCCCCCCTTCATTCCTTCCTCCCTCCTTCCATCTTTCTTTTTGTCTGCTTCTTTACAAAAAGGACTTAATATAGCTTAAAAGAAAAGGCAGACAACTTGGAAGTAAAATATAAAAAGAAACAGAAAACAAAATCAGGAAAAGAGAAATAAGAATACATTCATTATAAAGTGTAACATTATTTCCATAAGCAAAATTTACCTACTTTTTCCCAGCATTATGGAACACAGAGATTAGAAGAAGAAAAATAAACTATATAGGCTGTATTATGAGAAAAAAAGAAATGTGCTTTTTCTCAGATGTACAAATTTATTATTACCTGGATTTCAATGAAAATTCTAACATGGGCTTTCTATGACAGACATAAATACATCTACATTGCTTTTTAAATTAAATTAAATTAAAATAATATTTTTTAGGAAAAAATGTACACATACCTCTCCAGGGATTTAATAATACAAGGAAAATATATAGATTCCAAAGGAATCTGTATGCTAGAAAAATCTTGAAGTCGCACAAGACTGAATACTAGAAGGATTACCACTTAAGTTACTTTGAGTTTTAATATTGATTGGCAGAAAATTAAAGATTATAATCTGCAGTAAAGTAGGATTTTCTGATTTCTTTCATTCTCCCCTTCCTTTATATATATTTATATAGATAAATATATTTATATTTATATATATGCACTTTTAACTGTGACTATGATACGAGAAAGCAAATGTGTTCTCTTAACTCTTTCAAAGGTTTAAAGAACAAAGAAATGTTTGGGGTGAAGGTGTGTGTCCATGTGTTAACAGAATCCTTACCACAAAAGAATTGAGCCCATGCGGCTTGCAGTGAGCTACTGTTGCACCACTGCAATCCAGACTGGGTTACAGAGCAAGACCCTGACAAAAAAGAAAGAAGAAAAGAAAGAAAGAAAGAAAGAAAGAAAGAAAGAAAGAAAGAAAGAAAGAAAGAAAGAAAGAAAGAAAGAAAGAAAGAAAGAAAGAAAGAAAGAAAGTCAGGAAGGAAGGAAGGAAGGAAGCCAAGAAAGGAAGGAAGGAAGGAAGGAAAGAAGGAAGGAGGGAAGGAAAAGAAAGAAAGAAAGCAAAAGAAGAAAGAAAGAAAGAGAGAGAGAGAAAGAAAGAAAGAAAAAGAAAGAAAGAAAGATGTGCAATGTCTGCTAAATTACTCTATTAATTATATTTAATTCTAAGCTGGGTTTAGTGGCTCATGCCTGTAATCCCAGTACTTTGAAAGGCCAAGGTGGGCAGATCACTTGAAGCCAGGAGTTTGAGACGGTGAAATCCCGGCCCTACTAAAAATACAAAAATTAGCCGGGTGTGGTCCCCACTACTCGGGAAGATGAGGCGGGAGAATCGCTTGAGCCCGGGAGGCGGAGGTGGCAGTGAGCTGAGATCACGCAACTGCACTCCAGCCTGGAGTGCGGCAGTTACACATTATTTCTTTAAGCCCTCCAAAAGTAAAAATAATAATAATAATAATTCTAAAGTATAGGGAAATATACCAACAGGCATATATTTTAAAATAGCGAAGTTAAGTAGTAGATTGATTCAGAGTACATTTCATTTCAACATGCCTTGGCGGCAGTAGATGGGAAATATCCTTAGGGAATGGAGAATCAAACTTTAAAATGTAATCAAAATCTTAAATCCGGCAAAGCTTTAAATTGTCTCATTTATTTCCCAGAGCAAAGTTTTTCTTGGGAAATACATTCCTCAGGGCTGTTTTTACATCCTTATTCCTAAGGCTATAGATTAGTGGATTCAACATTGGGGTTACCAGATTATTCAATATCTGAATGATGGCACCAAGCAAGGCACTGGGATTGGGTTGTAGATAGTTAATGATGACTGGCCCATAAGCACAAAGGATTGCAGTGAGGTGGGCGCTGAAGGTGGAGAAGGCTCGTTGCCTGCCCCCTGCTGAGCGGATTTTTGATATGCAAGTATAGGAAACAAGGATGAGAAAAAGCAAATGAGAGCCAAAAGACCAACATTTGTAAAACCTACCCTCTGGGCTAAGGATGTGTCCTTACAGGCTAGCGGTAACACTGCAGGAATATCACAGAAGTAATAGCCCACCTTGTTAGAACCACAGTAAGGTAACTGGAAGGTGAGGGAGGTTTGGATCATGGCATGAACACAGCCACTCATCCAGGTCCCTGTGGCCAACATAAAGCACACCCTGTGGTTCATAATGACCATGTATCTCAAAGGAAAACATAAGGCAACAAAGCGGTCACAGGCCATCACTGTGTAGAGGAAACACTCGGTACAGCCTAGGAAATGGTAGAAGAAAAGCTGGGACACGCAGCCCGCGTATGAGATAGCATGGCTGTCCCCCGAAAGGCAGAGCAGCATCTTGGGAACAGCTGTCGAAGAGAAACCCAGGTCAAAGATGGAGAGGTTTCCCAAGAAAAAATACATAGGAGTGTGAAGCCGAGTGGAGGAGATGATAGCTGTAAGGATAAGCACATTTCCCAAGAGGGTGCATAAATAAAATGAGGAGAACAGGAATAAAAGGGCTGTCTCTAGGCCCTCTGTCTCAGGGATTCCCAGAAGGATGAGTTCAGTCACCATTGTGTGATTTCTCATTCCTAGGGAGGAATCAGCTCTTGGGTGTCTGTGAAAAGAAATAGGTGGTTAAATTTAATATGCATGTAAATTACCTGTGTTTAGATCAATGAAATAGAAAAGAAGCAAGAGATCTAGACAGTTACAGAGGAATGCTTCCTGGTAGAATCATCTTGATCTGCCTGCTTTGCTCTGTACTGGATATCATTCTGCAGTGGTTTCTTTTCTTGTTTGTAACTTTTTATTTTTACAGATTTAAGAGGTACCAGTGCATTTTTGTTACATGGATATATTTTGTTACATGGATATATTGCCAAGTACTGAAGTCTGGGTTTATAGCACATCCATCAGCCAAATGGTGTACATCGCACCCAATAGGTAATTTTTCTTCCCTCACCACCCGCTCCCACCCAAATCAACTTTTAGAGTTATTCCACTCTGTATGTCCACATGTGCCCATTGTTTAGCTCCCACTTACAAGTGACAAGACTGCAGTGCAGTTTCTAATTGCAGATGCCTCTCATTTAATAATTTCACCAAGAAGCCTCGCATGACTAGTCTCATAGCTGCCATTCTTCATATTTACCATTAAATAGCATAAATTATACATGCGCTAAAAGGACAAATGTAAATACTTAATGTCTTTATAACAAACAAAGTCTCATCCAAATTTCTTATATTCATCTAAGACAATTTGGTTACAGTAACTCTCCAAAAGTTATTTATAATTCCGTAAGACGTATACAAAATGTAGAGTATCTTTCCCTCATTGTCTCCCTGGCCATGAGGGTCAACAGTGAGAAATTATTCAAAAGGAGGATCTCAGATAGCTCTTAATGAACAGAAAATTACAATCACAAGTTCCTCATCCTCTGCAGTCACCTGAATTCAGTGCACATGAGTAACTGGTAGACTTCATTTCTGTCTCCAAAGTCTGTAATTGTCTAACCAGACCCAAGTTAAGCCACATCCCAATTTTGTGGCAGCAGAAGGTACAGGGGTAGCAGTAGTAAAGACTCCTTTCCTTTCCCAGTTTCATACTTTAAAAAAATCGAATATGTTTTTCTACTTGTTTTAATTTTTTTCGGCAGTGAGATCTATAGATTATAGATCAACTCATATATTCTACCTGGGATGATTCCCTTTCTCTCTCTCTTTTTTTTTCCTGGAGATTGGGAAGGGAGAAAGAGAGTGAAAACCAAGATAAAAAGTGAAGGACAAAATGTGTGCACTTACGTGGGAAACAGGGAACATAATTGTCTGCTGCTTGTGAGTGTTGTCTTCCTTTCCTTCCCCAGCAGAAGGAAGAAGTTTGTGCCTAAATCCCAATCAGCCTAGAGTCTACAAGTAGGTGATTTGAATTCTTTTTCTTTTCAACCACTTTCAAATAGAATGCCACAAATCTAAATATGCATCAGCTGCCTTACAGTAATTTCCTGTCTAACTCTAGGAACTGCAATCATTCCTCAATACAGGACATTTTAAATAACCTTGGTCTTCCCTGGGGTATTAATCCCTCAACTCAGGGAACTTTTTGAGCAAGGGAGCAATTAACTGCTTGGTATAATTACACCTTAGAAATGAATGAGAGAAGAGAAGAGAGAGAGGGAGAGAGAAAGAGAGAGAGCCTGATTATTAACATTTCCTTTGTAAAATATACTTCTGTGGAAGAATATTTTTAAACATTCCTTTGACACATATATCACACATATTTGTTGTGTGTTTTTATATTTACTGCGTTTCATGTGTGCATACTTTTTTAATAAATAAATTATACCTTATTTTCCTACCTAGTATTGACAGAATTGACTATTGTGAGCAACAGTAACTGGGGTAGCTTAGAGAACTAAAGAAACTAATGGAAAACTAGGCCCAGGAAGGGTGGGAAGTAGGGCAGCTGGAGGGACCTTAGCTGTTAGAATTCATGGAGCAGCCTCAGGGCATCGCCATCAGCTGGTTCTACCTCAGCTACCTTTGCTCCTGTGTGCCTCACCCCAAGATTGGAATCTGACTTCCTTGGCTGAGTCACATGCTGATCTCTGTGAGCAGGGTACAGGCTAAATGGTGGAATGGAGATGGGCAGTTCTCCAGCAGGGAGTGAAAGGGGCTGTTGCCAGAAGAAATGCAGCTGGAAATCACCATTCTCAACAAACTATCGCAAGAACAGAAAACTAAACACCGCATGTTCTCACTTATAGGTGGGAACTGAGCAATGAGATCACTTGGACACAGGAAGGGGAACATCACACACCGGGGCCTATTTTGGGGAGGGGGGAGGGGGGAGGAATAGCCTTAGGAAATATACCTAATGTAAATGACAAGTTAATGGGTACAGCACACCAACATGGCACATGTATACATGTGTAACAAACCTGCACATTGTGCACAGGTACAATAGAACTTAAAGTACAACTAAAAAAAAAAAAGAAAACATCCTAAAAAAAAAGAAAGACAGAAGAAATATGCTGGGAGTTCAAAAATAATGTTAATCTAGCACTTGAAGTATCTGTCCTTATACTTCCTGACATCTATTAAAACTTCTGAGCTAAATACCTTCAATACTCAATACATATTAGGGGTTGAGGTGGAATACAAACTTCCTCATTGAATACATTCTTTCATTTGTTTATTTACATATACATTTACCTTAACAAATGTTGAGTGCCAATCAACTGTCAGCATTGATTATTTGCCAGGAGAAAGGTTGGGGGTAAGTGAGGTGGGTTAGACATTGTCTCTCTGCTCAAAAAACATGTAAGCTATCTGGCAGAAAAATATATTTTACAGTTTTATTGAAACCTCAAAACTCTGGTGAAGTCCTCTACAGATGAGGAAAGTAAGGGTCAAAGAAGTTAAATCACTTTCTTAACCTGGAGGGAGTTTAGATTTGGTGTCTTCTTTAGGACTTTTGGTCACAAAGTTTCAGTGTTTAAGGAATGTTTAGGTAGTTGCACTATTTCAAATACATCTGGAATTTTTATATGAAAAGAAAATGTTCTGCTGCACATCTAGCAAATGATAAGAGTGGAACATTCAGTAATTCTGTCATTCTATTTATCTTTGATTATCTTTAATGTTTTGAAACATGACTAACTTGAAAAAATATTGTGTGCAAAAAAGAAAAAAGAGGAAATAAACTTTTAACTAGCAAGTAATATCTCATGAAATTTACCTGGTCTGGTAAAAAATGTATTCAGGGAAGTGAAATGCCACAGACTGTTTTAGATCTCCAAATAGAATGTTTTAGAATAAAAGTGGCACTTGCTAAATTAATGAGACGGTCATAGTAAAAACACTCGTGTTCTACGTTCCCAAAGGTCAAATGTTCTCAGTGATAATACCTGTTACAGAAGAAATAGTGATCAGATCATGGCAGGAAAGACTTCAATACAGTAACTAAAATGTTTTCTGGTCGGTTGCGGTGGCTCACACCTGTAATCCAAGCACTTTGGGAGGCCAAGGAGGATGGATTACCTGAGGTCAGGAGTCCAAGACCAGCCTGGCCAACATGGTGAAACCCTATCTCTACTAAAAATACAAAAATTAGCTGGGAGTAATGGCGCATGCCTGTAATCCCAGCTACGTGGGAAGCTGGGGCGGGAGAATGGCTTGCACCCAGGAGGTGGAGGTTGCAGTGAGCAAAGATGGCGCCATTGCACTCCAGTCTGGGCAACAAAAAAGAAACTCTGTCTAAAAAAAAAAAAAAAATGTTTTCTTATTACTGCTTGCAGTTCAATTATCATAAGCAACAAAAGTATCATTGCAAGTTGTATTTTGTCTGCATTTTAAATCCAAGTTTCAAGGTTTGATCAATTTTCGTGTTAAACGTAGATTCTATATGTGTCTTGAACATGTTACATATTTATATTTAATAAAATTTAACTTTATTTTAACTGACAAATAAAACTGGTATATACTTAGGTCTACAACATGATGGCTTGAAATATGTATACATTGTGGAATGGCTGAATCAAGCTAATTAACATGCGTTACCTCACATACTTTTTTGGGGGGGTAAGAACACTTAAAATCTATTCTCTTAGCAACTTTTCAGTGTACATTATTAACTATAATCACCATGTTGTACATTAGATATCTTGAACTTATTCCTTTGCTTTAACTGAAATTTTGTATCTTTCACCAACATCCACCCCACCTCACCTGGTAATGGTAACTATTATATAATTCAACTCTTCTGTTTCTGTGAATTTCACTTTTTTAGTCTCCACATAAAAGTGAGATCATGTGGTATTTGTCTTTCTGTACCTGGCTTATTTCACTTCACATAATATCCTTCAGTTTCATCTACACTATCACAAACGAATCGGCCGGGCGGAGTGGCTCACGCCTGTAATCCCAGCTACTCTGGAGGCTAGGGCAGGAGAATCGCTTGAACCCGGGAGGAGGAGGTTGCAGTGAGCCAAGATTGTGCCACTGCACTCCAGCCTGGGTGACAGAGCGAGACTCTGTCTCAAAAAAAAAAAAAAAGGTTGAATCATATTCCATTCATATTCCATTGTGTAGATATACCACAATTTCTGTACTTATTCATCCACTCATGGGCACTTAGAGATTGAAAGGTTGGCTATTGGGAATAGTGCTGCAATGAACACGAGCAAGCAGACATCCCTTCAATATACTGATTGCAAAGAAATGTAAATTTTTAAATTTTTGTTTCATTTAATTTTACACAGCAAAACCATGTACTCAGGATTTCAATTTTCTTCAACAGATGAAGGTTACATTAGGAAAGCTATCATGTAAAAAAAATTATCCAGCAGGAAATTTAATTTATTAAAAACTAATAATCATTCACAAAGCCTTGCAATGCATATAGCACTGTGCTCAACAGTAAAAGTCATATAGAAAACTAAATGATGGCATGGTGTTCTTGACCTAGGCTTTCAATATTGGACAGAGAAAGGGTAAAGAGTACAGAGAACTAGTGGGGGACACCATCATTCTTCCTTTCTCTCCTGGCTTCAGCTTTCTCCCTGTGACAGGTGGAATATATCAGGTAGCTCTTGGGCCGCAGGTCCTGCTGTCTCCAATTCAGCCTAGAAAGAAGAGTCTCCACTTAGGCTTGATTTAAGTCACATTTTCCACTCAATTTCCCAGAGAACTTCGTGATTTGGAATATTGAGATCTTGCTGATCTTTTCATTCTCCATTTGCTGGTGATTTCGATTTTCGTTCTTTGTGAGTGACAGCCTACAAGTTAAGTAGAACTTTCAGACCCCAAACTCATGAAGAGGCATTCTAGTAAGAAATAGGATCAATACTGTAGAAGAAAAGTAATAAAACTACCAGCAAACACTTGGGATAGATAATAATAAATTTGTAGGGTTGCTGACCTGCTTGGTTTGTGATTTTTCTCTAAAACAGCATAGCAGGGTGGGTGCATGAATGGAACAGGCAGGTGAGCTCACTGAAGACTGGGCAGGAACACATGATGGAGGGAAGGATTTTAGTAATTTACAACTAAGTACAATAATG
This sequence comes from Piliocolobus tephrosceles, assembly GCF_002776525.5. Classification (NCBI taxonomy): domain Eukaryota; kingdom Metazoa; phylum Chordata; class Mammalia; order Primates; family Cercopithecidae; genus Piliocolobus; species Piliocolobus tephrosceles. The sequence goes on from NC_045446.1 coordinate 113,456,921, forward strand.
TTTAAGAAATCTGAAGCAGATAAGAAGTTAAGCAAAGGCAAAGGCAAGAAAAGGCTATAAGAGGTGAAAAGTTTATGTGAATAAATTAGAGATTTTATTGAGGTTATTTTGGCCATTATTAGATCAAAAACTTATTAGAGCTATGATGATATGCAAAAACAGCCATGTTCTGGTGAACAGGAACTAGCCGTGGTCTCTGTCCTCAATGAGCTTATAGTCTAGTAGAAGAAGAGAGGCATTAATCAAATAATCCTACATACAGAAATGATAATTACTTAAGGTGGTAAGGGCTAGGAAGAAGTGCTGTGGATTGAAAAGCTATTGTGGCAGAGTATTTGTATCCACTCATGTTCCTCTTCCAGATCAGTAAATTAAATATGTATTCACATCATGATTTATATGGCTAGCTGATGTTCCTTGAAGGCAGAAGAGGACTTCCCCGAGAAAATGTTATCCCTGCTGAGACCTGAAAGCAAAAACCTTTCTAGGCAGGGGTAAGAGCATGTGCAAAGCCTTCACTGGAAGGATGTACAGTATATTTGAAGAACTTGAGGAAAGAGAGCGAAAAAATTGAGATAAAGCTTGAGAGGCAGAAAAGCACATGATGACTAAAGGCTCTGCTCCTTAAAGATTGTAATCTCTACATTAGGAGGCTTAAGAAAATGTAAGACAGTTTTAAGCAGCACTGCGTTTCGGTACATTGTGGAAGAGAGAATGTGAAAGATAATTCTAGCTACAGTCAGGAGAGCAGTTGTGGGGAGCAAGAACACATTCAGGGAGACAAATAAGGAAGATCACTGGGCTCTAGAATTTTGAGTTATTTGGTCAGGAAAAAAAGAGGAAAGATAGTCACTAGGGCAGAGAAATGCTACAGAGAATGTGTGTAGATTAAGGCCCTGCTTTAGCCTCATGTGAAAATGTCAGAACAAAGCTTCATTTTCTGCTTACGTTTCTATACCTGAATGTGCGCTATGAACCATACTTTAACTCTAATTATCAGGTAAGGTCCCACACAGGTATCTTCTGGGAATACCTAGAGGATTAGAACCAACAGAAGATAGTAACAAGATAGGAAGGAGCATAATCGCACCCCACTCTGTGGGATTAGAATATTTTACTACAAATGAGTTTTCTCTCAGATGAGCTTTCACGCATCTGAGAGATTGAATGGCAAAAAAAAAAAAGTTAGGGTAAGTTTTTTTGGGGGGATGTGGAAGGCCAAATGTTTATTCTAAAGTTTCAACAAATTTGCTGTATTGTGCATAGCTGCATGAAGATCTGAGACAGATGCCCATTTACATCCACAAACTAATTGTGTGGCTTGAAAAAAATTACCTAACATCCCTTAATCTCATTTCATCTTCTGTAAAATGATCTCATAGAACTCATATGTAGTTTACATTAGATAATACATAAAAAGCAATTCCCCAGTGCCTGGTAAGGAGTAAGGACTCAATTAATGGTAACTTATGATTATTACTCTAGGCAGATCTTCTGAAAAGCTACCTTTGACTACATTTCTCAAACTCTCTCCCCACACCAGGTGGAGGTATAAAATATAAAGAAACAGTGATTTGGGAGGGTTCAACTAAAGTAGATGTAGTTATAGGAAAAAGGAGATAACTAATAAACCACAGAATGTGTGAAAACTGCATAAGCAACCTTTAAAAAAAAAAATGTAGGCCAGGTGTGGTGGCTCATGCCTGTAAGCCCAGTACTTTGAAAGGCCAATACGGGAGGATCCCTTTAGCCCAGGAGTTTGACACCAGCCTGGGGGCAACATAATGAGATCTCATTTCTAAAAGAAATTTCAAAAATTGGCTGAGTGTTGGGTGCACACCTGTAGTCCTAGCTACTCTGGAGGCTGAGGTGGGAGGATCTCTTGAGCGCGGAAGTCCAGGCTATAGTGAACCATGATTGCACCACTGCACTCCAGCCTGGATAACAGAGCAAGATTCTGTCTCAGAAAAAGAAAATTGTGGTAAAATACACAAGGCATAAAATTTAATGTCTTAACCTTTTTGAAATATAAGGTACAGTAATGTTAAGTATATTTCCATTGTTGCTCAACTGTTTACACTGTTGCCCAACTAATCTCCTGGACTTTTTCATCTTTCAGAACTGAAACTCTACAACCATTAAACAACTTCTCCATTTCCTTCCAACATCAGTGGCTCCTGGGAACCAACATTCTAGTTTCTTTTTCCATGAATGTGACTATTCTGGATACCTCATATTACTGGATTTATACAGTCTTTTTGTGACTGGCTTATTTCACTTAGCATAATGTCATAATGTCAACATTGAGGTTCATCCATGCTGTGGCATGTGTCAGAACTTCCTTTCTTTCTAAGTCTGAATAATGTTTTGTTGTGTGTATATACCACATTTAGTGTATCTATTCATTGAGTGAATACTGGGTTGCTTTCAGCCCTTGTCTATTGTGATTAACGCTGCTAGGAATGTGGGTGTTCAAATGTATCTTCAAGACCCTGCTTTTATTTCGTTTGTGTGTATACCAAGAGCTGGAATTGCTGGATCATATGGTAATTCTATTTTTACTATTTTAAGAAAATACAATACTGTTTTCCATACCAGCTGCACCATTTTACATTCTCATCATTAGTGTACAAGGGTTCCAATTTCTGACATCATAGCCAAAGCTTATTACTATGGTAATTTAAAAAATAGTAGCCATCCTTATTGAAGTGATATGTCATTGTGGTTTTATTTTGTATTTCCTTAGTGCTTAGTGGTATTGAACATCTTTCCATATGCTTATTTGCCATTTTTGTATCTTCTTTGGATAAATGTCTATTTAAGTCTCCTACCCGTTTTTCAATCAGGTGATTTGGTTTTGCTGCTGTTGTTGTTAATGAGGTAAGATTTTAAAAAGTGATTGTGTGTGTCTGTGTGTGTTTATGTGTGTGTGCACTTGTGTTTTAAATAAAATCTCATGTTGTGTGCTTTTAGATCCAGGAAAGATTTAAATGGTTAGTGTTTGTTTTCAGTGCCAGTCATTGCAACACTAATTTAGAAAAAGCCAAAAAGTTGGTCATTCAGATTTTGTTTTTTATATATCATCAATTTTACCTAAACATGAATATATATTTAAATTCAGACATAGTATTATTCCGTATCTTAATTATTTCACACATATTCCTCTGTATCAACAAATATACAATTGCATCATAATTTGAATAGGTAAAGAGGTATCCATTCATTCATTCAACAAACCTACACTGGAAGCTTACTATGTCACTGGGCTATGTCTTATGGATACAGTGATGAGCAAGCACACATAATCCCTACTTTTATGAAACTTTCCATTGTCTAGAAAACAAATCTATTATAGAAGTATCAGTGTGTTGAATATCTGTTCCTAAACACTAGTCAGGCTTTACCAGATATCATGACATGTAGATACTTCTACAAATATCCTGCATTAGTAGAACAGCAAACTAACACTAGGGTTATTTGAATCCAGCATATCGTCTCTGATAGGCATCCGCAAAGTGTGAGAATAAGATGCTGTGGCATCATGGATTTTTGCCAATCAAGTTAGGAGGAGCCCTAGAATCCTCCTAGTGCTCTAAAACCATTTAACTATGCTTGAAGGAGCTTCACTTTATCATTTTATCCTTTTAGCTTCATGCTATTTGTAAGGTAAGCATTTTTATTAGAGATTTTTACTTGTTTTTGTTTACTGGTTTCAAATAGAAAGGGAACTTTTGAGACTACAAATGGAATAGAAGAACTACAAATAACTAAAATGTCATGGAAACTAGGAGCTGACATGTCTGTGGGATCCCCAGTTAATAGTACCTTTTTTTTCACTTTAGATTCTGAGAAAATTGAGAAACAGTTATCAACTCAAGTCTTGTTGGAAGTTAAGTTACAAAATGTAACTTGCTGGGAGAATCAAATAAGCCTGCTAATTAAGCCCCATAATTAGACCATCTTCTCTTCAACAACACTGGATGGAAAGACTTTCCCCTTGCGTTTGCACTAAAGAGTATTTTGATATATTGGCAGTGCGGTGCAGTAGGAAAACGATGACACAGCAGGACTTAAGAGGACTTGGGTCTAGGGCTGGCTTTAGCATAACTAGATGTAGTACACAAGGAAGACACTTATTGCTGTATCTCAGTGCCACCATCTACAGGTGAGAACAATTGGTAATAGAATAGAGTAAGTGGAGATAATAATAAAGTCAAATCAGTCATCCTTCAGTATCCTCAGGAGATTGGTTTTAGGACCCCCATAAATACCGCAATCCAAATATGCTTATGTCACTTATTTAAAATGGTGTAGTATTTGCATATAACCTATGCACATCCTCCTGTATACCTTAAATCATCTCTAGATTACTTGTAATACTTAGTACAATGCCTACTACCATTTCATGCACATGAATTCAATGGAGTACTCACATGAGGCAAATTCAAGTTTTGCTTTTTTGTAAAATTTATTTTCTGAATATTTTTGAACCGCAGTGGTTGAATTCACAAAGGCAGAACACATGAATATTGAGGGCTGACTGTATATAGACGTAACCTCTGTCAGTACTTATTTTACCAGTTATTTATCAAACAACTTATTTGTATCATGAGAGAAGTAATTAGGATGAGTAAATTGCCAAGCAGGTCACTTAGGGCAGCTGTGTGGTACAGGAATCTATAGCAGGGAGGTGATTTGGAGTTAACTGGAGCTGAGTTTGAGGTCTGATTTGATGCTTAATGTGTAACATTGGGTTCATTATTTGAAGACTTTAATCCTCAAAACTCTTTTCTACATTACATAAAATCTACTTTATAGGGGTGAAGATTTAATAAGATGATGTATATGAAATTCTCATCACAATGCCCAGAAGACAGATCATGCTCTATGAATGTTAGCTAACCTTCTTCTTCGCAAGATGGAAGAACTGAAATGCTTATAGGCAGAAAAGAGGAACAATTACATTTTAATTAGGGCAAAAAAATAAGGTAAAATTGAATGTTGATTTATACAGAGAGGAACTACTGAAGGGTACTTCTTGGACTGCTACAGATCCTCTCTGTCCTCAACCAGGAAAAGTTGGCTACCCATTATAGGGACAAGAAATCTGTCTCCAAGTGCTTGCTATGCCCTTTGGATTCCTTATCCAGAATTAAGAGACAAAGAATAATGTTAATTATAACATTTATTCCCAATAATATCTCATAATTTATTCACAGACAGTAAGTAAAACATTTTGGAATACTCTTTTCAGGGAACTTTTCAATTCCTTGTTCCTTAAGGAATAGATTAATGAGTTCAGCATGGGTGAGACAATATTATTTAATATTTGCACCACGGCACAAAGCAAGGGGTTGGGTGTGGACTTCAGATAGATGATGATTACAGGTTCATAGGCACAGAGGATTGCAATGAGGTGAGCACTGCAGGTGGAGAAGGCTTTCTGCCTACCCTCTGCTAATGGATTCTCAAGATGGCAATCCCAATGCGAGCATAGCAGACACAGACACTGATCAAAAGTGTTAAAGCCAGAAAGCCAACATTTATGGAACCCACCCTCTGGGCCAGGGCACTGTCAGTACAAGCCAGGGGTAAAACAGCAGGAATGTCACAGAAGAAGTAGTCTACCTGATTGGGGCCACAGTAGGACAACTGAAAGGTAAAGGAGGTCAGAATGGTGGCGTGAAGACAACCCACCAACCCGGCTACCACGACCAAGCTGACACAGACTCCAGGCTTCATGATGAGCATATACCTCGTGGGTGACATATGGCAACAAAGCGATCATAGGACATTACAGAACAGAGGCAGCCTTTGGCAGAACCCAATAAGTGATAGAAGAAGAGCTGTGAAGCACATCCCTTGTAAGAAATGACTGGGCTCTGGCCAGAGAGATACAATAGCATCTTGGGACATGTTACAGATGGGAACAATATGTCAAAAATAGACAGGAGTCCCAAGAAGAAATACATAGGCGTGTGAAGGGCAGAGGAAGAAACAATTGATATAAGGATGAGTAAGTTTCCAAGTAGGGTGAAGAGGTAGATGAATGAGAAGACAGCACAGAGTACAGCCTCCAGTCCCTCTGTCTGAGGTATTCCCTGTAGAATGAACTCATTCAGCAATGTGTGATTCCTCATGTTCATGGAAGGGTAGTCTGGGTTTTCACAAAATATGTGAAAATATGAATGTGGAGGCAGATTGGGATAAATACAATACCAATACATTCATTAGCACCAATTTTTGTTTAAACATTAAGTTGATGTTGAAATTAAGAATTAGAGATTCTTCCGCAGACATTTAGGGATTAGTAAAGCATGCATATGCCTTCATATCTTGAGATATATTTGTTCATGATTATAGACAGCAAACAAAATGCAACATTAATATGGTGAAATGCTGGATGGGCTAAGATAACATAATTAATGTCCGCAACTAATGATACAATAATGAATGCCCTAAAAAGACCAACTCATAAGTCAGATCCTCCTGATTCCTCTTCAGAATATTTCTACAGTTACTTAAAGATGTGATCAGATGCCCTAATTATTCACCAAAAGTCAATTTTGTCATTGACATATCTAATAAGAATGATGGACTGAGACACAATGCAATGAGCATTAAGATTTGGATTGTGTTAATATCATTCTAATTATAGATAAACTTTTTAGTTTTGGCACGTTCTTATTTGGAAATATTCATTTGTCTGAAAAGACACTAACAGTGACTAATTTTGTTGTTACTCTGGGGTTTTAAATTGCTTAGAGATTAGCAGCTGAGATGTATTATCATATCCTAGTTTTAGGTTTGAGTGAAGTCACATCATATATAAAGATGCAGACATGAAATATTTCATCTTTGCTAACAATTGGAATTTTTGAATCCTTAGAATAATGAAACTAAAATATTTCAATTCTGAAGCTTTTTGTGTGTTTTTGTCTTTTAACATTTTTTTATTATTTTGTTGTGTAAGAGCACTTAACATGAGAAGTACTCTCTTACCAGATTTTCAGTATAGAATACAATACAATATTATTATTAACAATATAGGGACAATATTGTACAACAGATCTCTAGACTCATCTTGCATTACTAAAACTTTAGAGCCATTGATTAGTAACTCTCCATTTCCGTCTCTTTCCTGCACATGACAACCATCATTTTGCTCACTGCTTCTATGAATTTGACTGTTTTATTTTAAGGGAAAGAGGTAACTGTATATGCAAAGAATATGTAACTGCCGCTGGGGTATGACAATGCTTGAATATAAAGGCTCTTGTGAATCATCCAAGAAGGATGTTTTCATTTTCAGTTTTTACTTTTTTGATATATTTACTTTGATATTCCCAAATACGAAAACTAATAATTGCCCTTATGTCTACTTACAATTCCTGGTCAATTTCTCTGATCCTCTTTATAAGTAATAGTTACTGATTGATAATTTTAGCCTCTAAAATATAGAAGTGGTAAGATAGATGAATATAATCCATATGTACACAGGAAATACTGAAGGAATTGAGTTCAGGTTCTGTTAGACTGCCAGATCCCTGAGAGTAGTGGCTATAATTTGTCATTGAATCTGCAGTATGTATAGCAATGCTTCTGAATAGGTGGAATTTAAATATTTGTTAGAGGAATGAATGAATGAAAAGTCGGAAATGAATTTATGGATATTATCTGACTGTGAGTTCTATGAAGAGACCATGTTTATTATTGCTCATCATTGTATCACTAGGATTTAAGAAATAGCAGTACCCAACAAGTGTGTTTATTTCGATCAAATTTTTGAATTCTCTAGAATTATTCCTTTGGTCCTTCGACTATTTCAAGTCTTTTTTCTTAACCCCAGCCAACAATGGTTGTAGTCAGCCTACTTAGGCTTCAGATACCATGCCTAGCAAAAGGAATTTAGATATTCATTGAAATGTAGAGTACCTAATTGCTGAGCTAGGAGAGATAGGATGAGCTTTGAATATCTTCAAAATTGCTGTTAACTCATAATTACCTCTTGCTGGAGGAGAGTTAAGGAAGGCAAATGGACCTTTCTGAAGAGAAGGAAAAGAACAAAATCATGATTAGTGGAAAGTTCTGTCACAGCAACAACTAAAGAATGTGAAAAGGAATTATTGTAAAAAATATCTTAAATAGGACAAAATTATTCACACAATCTTAGGTACCAGATTTAGATCATATGTTTTAGATCATGTGATAATCAAATCTGGAAAAGTGTTATCACAAGATCTTAATGAAATTTATGTACTTTATTATTATCTGAAGGCATCAAGTCTATAGAGATTCTGTTTATTGTATTAAGTTCTTTGGATTTTGGGGTCCTTTGGGGTTTCTTGTTGGGGGAAAGCTACTGTTCTTCATTCTCCCCAGTATCCCAACTCCCCACCCCAGGATCCTTTCATCTGCTTCCTCTGGGGGATCATCTGGACCTGAAATGAGTTTGTATGTTTGCCTTAGTTGTTGAAGAACAAGTGCATGGCCACTGGGTGGCCTCCAAGATCCGGATTAGTCATCTCTTCACATAGGTATCTTGGGAGGTTTCTGAACAATTTCAGTTACGCTCAATGAACAGAGGGCAAATAGAGTTAACTGCTGTGTAGTTATTTTAACATATTCCTAGAAAAAGAGGTTTAATAACTCAGTACAGAAAAGTGGAGTGTACTATGTGACTTTTAAACTAAAAAAATGTAGGGGATAAATGGCAAAAGTAGTTAGATGTTGGAAATCAAGATCAAGTGAATGGGAAAATATTGCCAAAATGTGGGATGTTCTTATATTGTGCTTGGTATATAGTGAGTATCCACTAATGTTTGTTTTTGATGAACTGAGATAATACTTACCTCACACAATTGTGTAAGGATTACATATGATGATATTCCTGACATAACCTTGAAAAAGATAGAGAATTCTATTGTTCTCTGCTTGGATGAGAGGAGCCAATAAGGCAACGTGGATAAGGAAAGACAAGATTTTAAGCCTGGCAGATTTTGTTTAACATCTACGCTCTTACTTACTAATTCTGTGACTCTACCGTGACTTCAATTTGCTTATCTTTAAAATAAGGATAGTATTACATTCTATGACAAATGATGACATGAACTCAGAGTAGTTAAATTGCTTTCTCATGATTATACAACTATTAAGTACTAGAGGTAGGAATTAAGCCCCAGACTGAATCTGAAGCTCACAGATTCAATTCTGTGACAGAGCCAAGTTGATCCTGATAAATTAGAACCTGGTTTCTTGTTTTCTCTACAATTTTCCGAACCTCTGGATGAGCAACATATGTTCTTTACAAGCCCTCACAGATTTTTAGACCCTTGAGCTGCATCCTGCCTATCCCCTTTGGCATTTATCTGTGCTTTGGGTTTGTCAGGAGCATATTTGCTTGTAATCAATGAAAATTGCTCCTCTTAAGCAATGGTCACCATCATCCAAGAAATTTCTGACAAACAACTAAGTGATTTGTGATGACCGGCATTATTCCTGTCTGTAATTAATGTAATTTGACATACTATGTAAATAATTAGCACTGGTTTCAAGTAGGAACTCAATATATAGTACTATAAGTATTTGTAAATCCACCCTACCTATCCATTCATGTATAAGTTTCTGCTGAGCCCAGGTTGTATGTGATATCTTCAAACACGAAATTTCCAAGTTATCAGTGATCTTATGAAAATTATACTTATTATTATAATTGTTATCACCAATATGTAATAAATGCTTATAAGATTTGTGAACATGTCTGAGCATTTGTTATTTGACCTTTTGAAATCTATTCTCCAATATCGATAGTAGATTGCAATTACAAGGCCTAAGCGTATATTCAACCACCGGAATTTATATGTATTTATTAATTAATCAAATAACCTCATGCATTTTAAAAACTTATTTTCTTAAAGGTTTACAATTTTAAGAGCACATAAAGGGCTCAGGTTTGATAAGAACAGTAGGAAGTTTTAGACGAATTGCTATGGAAATATCAGAGGAGAGACAACGAGTAGAACCGTACACTTAAAACTCTCCATGATGATAAAGATAGAGAACATCGAAGAAAGAGAATAACAGAAATGAGACAATGAGCAAAACAGTTTATTGAAAGCCTGTTCTGAACCAGAACAGAGTGTAATAGAATGCTAAGAACTCTATGACAGCCTTTTTATTTCAAGAAGGGAAATGGCTCTCAGAAGAAGTAAAGAAAAGTAAGTAGCAAACTATGATAAACATAATCAACACACACCAGCATAATTCAGGACACATGTGTTACAGTGGTGGGTGCTAAAGTAAATTGGATATTGTTCTCATAATATACAGATTTCTATTTCCATTATAAGCAAATGTGCTTTTCATATTCCCAAGAAGATAGTTTCCTTAAAAGCCTACTTTTTAATTAATCATTATCAAATGTATTAGGATAGGATAAGGACCCAAAGATCTGTAATAAACCATGGAGAAATTCATTACTTTATCCTGTAAAATTCTGTGATGATGCAGTGGCTTGCTCTATGAGAGTGTCAGGGACTCAGGATCTTTCTGTCTTGTTGCTTCTCCAGTTTTAGGGGAAATACTCTAGGCTTTATGGTCTAGTCTTTATGGTTCAAGCTGGCTCAGGATATACCTGCATTCACACCAGTGAGCAGGAAGAGGGTAAAGTGAATGGGAGGCCATCTTCTTGTCTTTGAAAGGGCATGACATGGTGTCGTAATTATTTCTTGTATCCTATTGTCCAGAGCTTAGTTACAAGGGCCACACCAGCTTTAAGGGAGGCTGGGCAATGTTTTTATTCTGAATGGTCATAGACATTGTGAAACTTGGGTTCCTATTAGTATAAAAAAGAAGGTAAGAATCAATCTTGAGGAATGCCTGGCAACGCTAAGGCACAAGGACAGACTTTTAAGTGAAGAGACCTCATCTATATCAGTTTAATTGTGTATATTGTGCTCGGTTATGGGAATTTTCACATAGTTGTCTTTTCAACACCCAGCATCTTCTGTGTGTTTCCTGATTCAGTGCCCTCTAACCATGCTGCATGCCTGGTCTGTGGCAGACTTTTAGTGCTAAGCTCTAAGCCCAGCAGGATCAGATGATGAACTCTGCCCACGTTTCCAGCTCCTCCCTTTTGTTGCTCAGATGTTTCAGCCAATGGAAAGAAGGCACAGTCACAAGGAACAATACCAGACATGATTTCTCTCCAGAGAAAAGGATAATTTCTTCTCATAATTAGTTCAGTACATGTAAAAAACATGGTTGTAGAGCTCAGTACTGATAAAATAGAATTTGTGCTTATGTTATGCTTTACTACATATGCATGTATTACATGCATGTAACTGTATATACATGTGTGGTGTACATACATACACATATATACATCTATGCATGCACATGCATGTATATAAATGCGGGTGTGTGTGTGTATGTATGTATATATATATATATATAACTTTTATAGCCACTAAGATTCATTAGATCTCAAAAAAACAATCAGTGGAGGTATGTCATTATCTCCATGTTTCAGATGAGAGAACAAATAACTTGGGGAGAGTAACATATCCACAAAAAATACACCACAGAGACCAAAATCAAGCTGCGTTTTCCATATGTATCATGTATTATTTACCCTATAGATTCTCTACAGCAATATGACACTTTAAGTCCCAGATTTAATAGGTTGTTTTGAAATAGAGAAGCCATGGGGACCTTGATAACTTCTAATGTCCTTTAGCCAGGTAAACGAGCATAGACATTCTCAGTTACTTACATTGTTAACCCAAACATTTGGTTTCAGGATCCCGTAAGTGACCCATGACAGGAAGACGTGGGATTGCCTGGCTAGAGCTTCTCTCATTAGAGCAGATGTGTGTGCCTTGCACTATCTCCTTATCTTTCCCCGTGCTGTAGGGAAGGTGCAACTTGGGGAAAAATGACTCACATTAGAGATAAGGTGTCAATGATATAATGTCCATAAAGCTTTGATTAACAGGGCCCAGGGCACAGTTAAGCCCTTGGCAATTAAGTTTTTACAGAAATATGCAGTTTTTCATGTCATTGTTGATGTTGTTCCTGTTGCAGCATTTTCCCTTTCTCTCTTTGCCGGTTCTCTGATTGTTCCTTAGCAAAGAGCAAATAAAAAAAGCAAAACGTTCCAAAGTCGAAGACTTTTCCTTTGATACAAACAAGCGAAAGTTCGATTATTTGTTTAATAATTTTCCGTTGATCCCTTAGTCTTCTAGTCCCTACTTTATAAACGGTCCCTAGAAAGGGGCGGTTCTTTCCGGAAATTATGACCGCAGCTGTTTTCAATCCGCTGTGACTCAGAGCACACCGGACTGCAGGAGAAGAAGGTAGGGGACCAAGCTGTCGGTGCAGGGCCTGGATCCATCCCCTGCGCTGGAAGACTGAGAGCTGCGCATTCTAGCTCCCTTTCCCCAGTGCCCAAATTTGTAGGGGCTCCTTGAACTGCACGCCCCACGGGTGGCGGATTTCATCCTGATGTATGAACCCCAGGAAGGTTTCCTGCAAGTTTGGTAGTTTAGGGGAATCTTTTGGAGGCTGAAGGAGGGATTTGGGCATCTCCTAATCCCAAGGCCCTTCTTCCTACTTTCCTTCTCTTTTACTTTACTTTTTTACCCCCTTTCTTTCTTTGATATAGACAATTGATGTTTTCTGAATTTCAAGATAGTGTAAACTGAGGAATGAGGCTGTAAGCCGCTATCTACTCCAATCAACTGCAGCCTCTAAGCCCTTCTATATAGAAATATAAGAGACTGACGCAGTCCCTTGTGTAAATACGTGGACATTGGAAATCTAGGACTGAAATGGAAAGGTTAAATCAGTCTCTGATTGTATCCAAGCCCCACTTCTCACCCCAAATCTCCTTCTTGTCTGGTTCCGGGTTCTCCACTTCAACCCCTGCCACAGGTCGCAGGGGTGTGTGTGGCCGGTGGTGCCACCCAGCTCCCCTCCCTCCCTTCTAGCTGCTGAGCAGCCCCTGCTGGGGCTGCATTCCGGAAGCAGCTACCTGGCTAGGCCAGAAGATTTGTATTCTCCCAGCTGCCTCAGATTCATGGCTTTCAGCTTGGTGGCCAGTCTCTACCTAAGTCTTACAAGTTGCCTTTCTGAAGTGCCATCCTGAAAGACAGAACTAATTCTGACCCAAACTAATTTTGTTTGTACTGGGAAGAGTCAGGGCAAGGGTGCAGAATAGCAAGTTTTCCTCAATGGAGGATTTTTTTTCTGAGCTTAGAATTGGAAAGTGAAGGCTATTTCCTTGTAGGGGACACCCTCTGCGTCTCTCTCTTGTACTCAAGCCACCCTTGGTGAGTATTGCCCAGCCTGAGAGCTTCTCTTTCAGCTGTTTTACTCCTGTGTGAGTCTCCTGCTTTAGGCTGTCTGCTTAATGAGTTATTAGAAATTCTTCCCTCCCCCAGCCCAGCCTGTTCTACCAAAGAACTTGCCCAGGTCAGAGGTCTGCGTAGAAGCCCTTTTCTGAGCATCCTCTCCTCTCCTCACGCCTGCCACTGTCCTCTGCATTGCTGTCAAATTGTGAGTCATTTTGCCACACTCAGTTTTTATCCAATTTCTCAAAATAACAGATATGGAATGAAAAGCTTGATTTACTGGTGCTGTTTAGTTGGGGTGCAAATGTAGGCTATGTGCATCTATAATATTTATATTTATTAGAATATCTTGGATGGATACAAATATGCTTGCATCTTTTAATTTTGAGTCCCAAAGAAAAGCCACAAGGTAAATGGCCTCTGGCAGGAGTCCATCTTGGATCACACAGCTTCTCACATGCAGCACGTCCCTAAATGCCATGATCCAAAGTGAATGGCGGCAGAGGTTTATTGATTAACAGTTACAACAATAATAGGGATAATAGTGATGTCTGTCATCACTGAATAAATGCCTCCTATGGGCCATGTGCTATTCTAGGGACTTCACATGTATTAATTCATGTATGATGTGTGGATATTATGCCACTCATTTTAGAAAGAAAATACTGAGGCTCAGAGGGGTTAGTGACACCTATTCCATATGCCTAAGGAGTGGTGAATTAAACACACTTTTGAGAAAGTGGAATTGGTGTTTGAAACAGCCTCAGGGTGTTTCAGAGATTTCCTGTTTAGTAGATACCAGTGAATCTTATACCTTCCCCACCTAGAACTGCCATTTAAAAGGAGCCTTATGATCGAAATCTTTGTCTCCTTTTTTTAAAGGTTCCAGATTCCTAACTCCAACATTAACCCTTTGACTGTATTCTTATGCCAGAGAAAAGCACATAAAGTACTGGTGTTTGAACAGATAACTTCCAACATGTCTCCCTGTTTGCGATATGTCTTTTCTGCAGAAATCTTGCATCACCATGGTGCACTTCTATGGCCTACTCACCCTCCAACGGGAGCCAGGTAAGCTTACTTTGTGACTCTTACTTGCCATTGAATCTTCGGCACTTAGCACAAGGCTTGATCTACAAGGAGGCATCCTACTGAAGCTTGATGAACTTGAATTCTGGTCTATCTCCAGTGCCACTGAAGAGTATCTCTGTGAGCGTGTCCATTTACGAGTTTGTGGCTGATGTGTCTGCAACTTTGAACTATGAGAACGAGGAGAAATTTCCTCTGGAGGCTGTCTTTCTGTTCCCCATGGATGAAGACTCTGCTGTTTACAGCTTTGAGGCCTTGGTGGATGGGAAGAAAATTGTAGCAGAATTACAAGACAAGATGAAGGTAGTAGAGATTACCTCCTCCCTTCTTATTACATTACCTCCTCCCTTCTTATTACATTACCTCCTCCCTTCTTATTTCCTTAACGCATCCTCTTTATGATCTCTACTAAATGTACTTTCACAAAACATGCTGATGTTGAAAGCTCTTTCTTCCACTCTTTTCTGACCGCCATTTTTCTAAAATCATTTGGGGGGAAAAATCAATCAGAGGCATTCAAAGTATAGCTGTGATTAGACAAAACCAATCACAGTCACTCTGCACTACTCGTCTCTTTTTCAGCCATGTCACCTTGGATGTTCCCTTTCTTTCCCATCCCTCGCCCTATTCTTCTCAGGCCCGCACCAACTATGAGAAAGCCATCTCCCAGGGCCACCAGGCCTTCTTATTGGAGGAGGACAGCAGCTCTAGGGATGTGTTTTCTTGCAATGTGGGTAACCTCCAACCTGGGTCGAAGGCCGCAGTCACCCTGAAGTATGTGCAGGAGCTGCCTCTGGAAACAGATAGGGCTCTGCGCTTTGTCCTCCCAGCTGTCCTGAATCCTAGATACCAGTTCTGTGGTGAGTACCTCTCCCCTTTGAATACTAGTGGTGGGTGACATAAATGGGGAAATTTTCTTAAGGTTGAGAGTGTCGTAAAAAGTGTTGGCAAGGAAGACAGAACTAGGTCACTTTTTATAGGGTTGTCGAAGGACAGTTGCCTTAATGTGAAGACTCCTATAGTCCCTGTGGAGGACCTGCCCTACACACTCAGCATGGTCACCACCATAGATTCCAAGCATGGCATTGAGAAGGTCCAATCCAACTGCCCCTTGAGTCCCACTGAGTACCTCGGAGAGGACAAGACTTCCGCTCAGGTAGTTAATGAGAGAATACTGCTGTTGTCAGTTCCTCTGTTGCTTGAGTCTTGACTTGGTCCCTACCCAGTTCTTCCCAAATGGTAACCCAGATGGGGTCCCACATGCTCCTTCCATATCCTCATTTAATCTCCAGAGCCTTCTCTCCAGCCTCACCTCTGTTCCTGGTCATGTTCTCTCATGGGGGAGGACTGTAGCCCTGACCTCAACCCCAAGAAGCAAGCAGTGATGATTCTAATGTGGCTCCTTTACCTGTCACCAACTCAGGTTTCCCTGGCTGCTGGACACAAGTTTGATCGGGACGTGGAACTCCTGATTTACTACAGTGAGGTGCATACCCCCAGTGTGGTTTTGGAGATGGGGATGCTTAAAATGAAGCCAGGTATTTTTTTCTTCCTTTGTAGTAATCCTCTAAGGGGCACCTCCCTCTCTTGGAATTACTGTCAAATTACTCTCTTTTCTTTCCTTCCTTCCAGTGGTGGTTAATACGTGTGAAAACTGAAATAGTTTACACTATGTTATGCCAAAATGCTTAGGTTTAATGACTGTCATGTGATATGTCTTGTAGGCAAATTTAAGTAGATCGGTAGATAATTGGGCAAAAGCCAGCAACAGATAATTTACAAGAGAAAACATGACCAGTTTATAAACATGTGGCAATGATCAGTATTGACAGAAATCCAAATAATCATGTGACATTTTCATCTTTCAAATTATCAACGATTTCCAAATCTGATGCCACATGCTTTAAAAGGTGTGGTGAATTAACCTTTTGAGGATAAATTTGGCCATATGTGTTAAATAAATGTTAACTTTCATAATTTCACTTTTAGAAATCTTGCCTAAGGAAATAAATCTAGATGTAAGTAAAAATATGCACTGAGATGTCCCCCACCATTTTAATAATATTAAGTATTAGTACGCAATCAAAATGTCTCTTAGTGGCTAAATTTACTATGCTTAGGTATACTTCATGAGTTATTATGCAGCTCCTAAAATAATGTACACTGACAGATTGAAGTAATTGGAAAAATGACCTCCAAAGAATGTTAAGTAAAAGAAAAGTAAGTTATAGACAGATTACCACTATAAAATAATCTGTGCTTTAGGAAAAACATTTTAAAACACAGGAAGAATGCAAGCAGTAATTGTGATTAGATTGACTAAGTTTAGTTCTTAATTTCTTTTTTATCTAATAAATAATTTTTATTGATTGATTCATCACGCTACATGCAGTCTCAACTGAAGTTTTTTTTCTCTTTTTTTGAGATAAAATATACATAACAAAATTGACCAGTTTAACTATTTTTAAGTGTACAATTCTGTGGTCTTCAGGACATTCACTTTGTACAACCATCACCACCCTTCATCTCCGAAACTTTTTGTTTTGTCCCAGCTTTTTAATTCCTAAGACTAAGTTTAGCTTCTTAATAACTTTAGTTTCTTGTTTTATTTTAATGTTTCTTGCTTTTGAAATTTCCCTTTATGTATACACACTCTTTCTTGGAATTTAAATTGGTATAACCCATGTCAGTTTGCTGTGTTCTTGGGGGCTTCGTGGACTGCCATGCTCCTGGGTTTCAATGACGCAGGACTGGAGTGCTATTGTGACTTCTGAAGCATTTACATGTGGTGGAATGGACATGTCCTTGGTGACAATCATATTCAAAGTGGGACGACTTGAGTTAGGCTCTTGCTTTTACAATTATAACTGTTATCAAGAAAATACCCTGTAGTTGTTTTTCTACAGAGTACCCTACTCTCTCATTGTTAATGTTTGCTTCCAAAGTAGCTTCATACTTGAGCTCACAAATTGAACTTTTTAGTTTTCCCTCACTTGTTCAGCCACTCTTCCTCAGGGCCAGCTCTCCCTGCTAAGGTCATTCAACGGGCTCCCAGTTTCCACCAGATTTGCTGTAACCAGCTCCTCTTCCATGAAGCTCCATGCCCTGTCTTTGTACATTAGTATTCTGCTTTTTCCTTTCCTTATGGTGACTGTTTCCTTGGGTGTCCATGAAATATTCCCATCACAGTGACCTACTTGTCAGTTAAGATTATTTTAAAGGACTGTTTTCATCAGAGAAAGTTCCATAAAGTTGGATCTCAAAAGGTAAGCATTGAGATCTCAGTCCCTGTTTTTCTAAGAAGTTCCCTTGGTCCCTATGCAGATTTTCTCATCTAGTCCCCATGACCAGTTCTGAAGGCCAAGGGGGGACATCAGGGGCAGTCTTTACAGTCTTGTGAATCCCTTCAGCAGGACTGCTCAAGTTTTGCTTCCCAGGTCATATATTTAGTCAAGATGACTTGCTGTTCTCATCCACACAAGGAAGCAAATGACAACTTTAAGCGGCAGCTTGGCTCACTAAAACCATTTAGAGTTCTGCCAAATGAAACCTACAGCTATATGACAAAAACACAGTATGTTATTTTTTTACAAACTTAGAACAGATGCACTTACGATATTAAGAACATAATGTCTTTCTAAAATTAAATTTATAATTTAATTTAAAAAGTGTGTAAAAATACAATTTAGAAATAATTTAATAATATTGTTATTATGGGTTTAATCTGAGTTGAGCCCTAAACTGAGTTGCTTAAGTATATTATATTACTTAACTCTTAAAATCAAGCTTGTTCAACTCAGAGTCTGGGGGCCGCACGGGGCCCAGGACAGCTTTGAATACAGCCCGACACAGATCTGTAAACTTTCTTAAAACATTATGAAATTATTTTGTGATTTTTTTTAAGCTCATCAGCTATTGTTAGTGTTAGTGTATTTTATGTGTGGCCCAAGACAATTCTTCTTCTTCTTATATGGCCCAGGGAAGCCAAAAGATTGGATACCCCTGCTTAAAATAATCTTGACATAGGTGTTACTACCTTGGTTTTTCAGAGGAAGACATGAGGCTAGAGGAAGACATGAGGCTAGCAAGCAGAGGAGCTAAAGTTTGAAATGCCTCATTTGAACACAAGCTGAGACTCATGGAGGTGAAAATAACTTGAGCCAGGCTAAAATTATAGTAGATAATCCACATATAACGCTTACAATTCATCTGGCATTGTTGTAAACAGGTTAAATATGTTACCCCATATCATACTCATGCCACCGTTTCTGACTCCTCAGTATAGCACCATCTCCATTTAAACCAGCTGTCTCTGAGAATGGAAAGGAACCTTGCTCACCAAAAAAGCTCCTCCTCTGTCATATATCCAGACATCTGGATTGTATAAATGTTATTTTTGAACCAATATCCTATCATATATTTGATGGGCAACACCCATCTTATTCAGAAGCCAGTTTGGTGATTGACATATCCTATGGGAAAGAAATTAAACTGAGCCACATTCTATTGTCATACCAAATCCCGGGACTACTGAGAATATAAACCTATGATCCTGGAACCACTTTGTAAAAACGAGATAATGGAATGTAATTATATAGCCTCTTATATTTTCTGTAAAGTTGGAGTTAACCCAGCCATTCTCATTGCATCACTATCTCAATACTAGCATTTCAGTTCCTGTATCAGCCCTCATTTGCTTCTAAAAATAGTCATAGCTATGGCTTTGACAACGTGGCCAGATAGACTGGGCTCCTGTGGTCACCCCCACACCATTGTTTGGATGATGCTAATAGAATCCAACACGTATCTCAGTGTTTCCCTTTCTCCTGGGGACTATCAGCAAGTTATTTATAGCCAAAGCAGACAGACTTACCTTGGTGGGTATAATACTTATACTCTCAACTCTTGTAAATTGTCAGCCTAAAAATTGTCCTTGTGAGTATCACTTTTTTCAAAGCTGTAGTTAAAGACTTAAGGCCCATGTGATACATTTCCCATTTATTTGATTTGAAGAAAAGGTTTGATTCTGTAGGTAAACTTGTCTGATGCTTTTGGCAAATGCTGGAACATTTTAACCTAATGTGTTTCATTCATTTGCCTAGCTGCCAGGAAACTAGTAATCAGTGATAATGTTTTCATTATTGCTTGTGTCTACTAATGTCTATCCTCTTTCTTCTTTTTCGTATCTGTTCTGCTTTTGTCTGTCTTATATATTTATAACTCACCTCGACCCCGTTGCAAGCAGTATACGAATCATCACAATGTTTTAGATTTCAGTTTTCTTAGCTCTTAATTGAATTCACTACCATTGATTCTTAGGTACTAGGATTCTTGAGTTCCCTTTTGTCTTACAGTGGCTTTATCCTTTCTGAACAGGTCGTTTGATGCGAGATCCATCCGCAATGGTGAGTTTCTATCCAAATATCCCGGAAGATCAACCATCAAATACCTGTGGAGAGTTTGTCTTCCTCATGGACCGCTCGGGAAGTATGCAGAGCCCCATGAGTAGCCAGGATACATCTCAGCTGCGCATCCAGGCAGCCAAGGTAAAGTTTCTTTCCTCTTCTGGGTCACATGCTCAAGTGAGGATGAATCTGAGGGGTTAAATTAGGGTCTATCTGGAGCCTGAGACAGCAGCATGACGACCCCGAGGTTAGCTTTGGAATGTAAGAAGGCACAAGGTGGGTGATGGTCTACATCCTCCAGAGTCGATTGGCAGGGCCCGTGTGTTTTGACGAGCCTCTGTCACTCTGTCTCCTCATGCTCTCTTACCTTCAGGAAACACTGATTTTGCTGCTGAAGAGTTTACCTATGGGCTGTTATTTCAACATCTATGGATTTGGCTCTTCCTATGAGGCATACTTTCCGTAAGTTTCTGGAAAGACAATAGGGAGTACAAAATGAGACTTTAAAGAAAGAGACTAAATTGTTAAAGGGGTTACTGCGGAGTTGACTTTGGCATTGGGGGTTTCGGATAAGACTGTCTTTTCATGGGGGTTTCTGAATTCAGGGACTCTATACTGGGCAAAGTTAAGTAGCCCTCATGTAACTGGGTGTGTTTGTTTTTCTCAGGAAGAGTGTGAAGTACACTCAGCAAACAATGGAGGAGGCTCTGGGGAGAGTTAAGCTTATGCAGGCCGACCTAGGGGGCACTGAAATCTTGGCACCACTCCAGAACATTTACAGGGAACCCTCCATCCCAGGCCACCCCCTACAGGTAAGAAGTGGAACAGAGCTCACAGAAGTGACTGCAAGTGTGAAATCCCTAGCAATCTATGCCCCTGAGCTTCATGCAGTATGTTCAAATATGGTTTGTAATTCAGTCTTCTATCATATAGTAAATAGAAAAAAAAAAGACGATGCATTTTTCTTCTTCCTTAACTCCATGCGATGGACACTGGAAGGCCTTTTATGGAGTGCCACAATAACTTAGATGCAGCTAGGAGGGGAGATGCTAAAAATTCCCTGGGTTCTGAACAGATCATGTGCGAATGTGGTGCTAGTGACTGAAACATTAGGGATTTCATGCCTCTTTGAAGAGGTACCAGAGCCTCTGCAATGAAATAGGTGGATTTTTCAAGGGCAAATTCTGGTTTCTTAAAATGAACTTGACAAAGACCTGATGAACATTTTCTTTCTTTGTACAGCTTTTTGTCTTTACAGATGGAGAAGTTACAGACACATTTAGTGTAATTAAAGAAGTTAGGATCAACAGACAGAAACACAGGTATGAAGAAAATGTGATTTCTGGGTAATTGGAGCTAAGTAGTGGCATACAGACGCTAGTGCCACATGATGCCACTGTTGACATTCCTTAAAGAGGACCAAATGATTTCAGAATTTAGTTTTAGCAGGTGAAAATTTATTTCTCCCTATAAAAAGTAAAGACAGTTTTCCAAATAACATCAACAACACAGCAAAACCATTGTTTCTTATTCTTTCTAAACTATAATGGACACGAGAATTGAATAGTAAGATGTTAATTTTTTTTTACTATAAACATTTTTAGGGAAGTAAAACATGCAGAAAACTACAAAAATTATAAGTATACAACTGGATAAATTATCACAGTGAAAGCACTGTGTCATCGCCACATAGGTAAAACCTGGAATGGTAGTAGGCCTCTCCATCTGTACCCTTTTCCATCACGTCCTATTCCCTGTCACTACACACTAAAACTTTCCTGACTTACAACATCATGGGTTATTTGTGCTTGTTTTTGAAAATAAATGAGTTATACAATATGTTTTTGTTTCTGTGTATATTGTTTCTTTCAGCAATATGTTGAGAAATTCATATATATTTTGAGTATAGCCATAGTTAATTTTCACTGATGTGTAGTATTCCATAAAATGACTATACCATAATTTATCTATTGATTTTAATGCTGTAGGACTTTGATTTGGCTGTTAGAAATGATGCTGCTGTGAACAGTTTTGTATTCTTGTACATTATTGGTTTGCACACACGTGTATATGCATACATACATATTTATATACGTAGATTTTTCTCTGAGTAGACAGAGTTGTGGAGTTTCTAGGAAATGCCAAACATTTTTCCAAATGATTGTACTAATTTAATTCTTTATTGTAGGAGTGTTCCAATCGCCTCATTTCCTATCCAAAACATGATATTGTCTTTAAATTTTAGTAGTGTGTGTGTGTCGTGGTGTCTTATTATGGTTTTAATTTACATTTTTCTGCCGATGAATGAAGTTTAGCACTACTTCGTATTTGTTCACCAGTTGTATGTCCTCTTTTGTGATGTGTTTTTAAGTCTTTTTCCTGTTACTTATTTATTCCTATTAGGTTGATTTTCTTATTGATCTATGGTTCATTCTGTAGTCTGGGTACAAGCTCTTTGTTGATTGTATGTTCTAGAAATACTCTATAGTTTGCTCTTAGCTTCAGAATGTATTCAAGTAATAGTTGTTAATTTTAATGTAGTTCGATACTTTTTAGTCTTTTCCCTTATGGTTAGTGTTTTCTGTGTCCTGTTAAAAAGTCTTTCCCTATCCAAGGTTTGTATTTTTGTAATGTAGGTGTCAAATTGACCCTATTCCATTTATGGACATGTTTGTTCTTTCCTCACTAATGCCCAGTGTCATCTCTGTCAGCAATAAGCATCTATGCACATGTACATTGTTTCTGGATCCTCTGTTCCATTACATTGGTCTATTCATCTAGATGTGTGCTAGAACTACACCATATGAATGAGTACAAGTTCATGATAAATCTTGATTTCCAATAGTGATAAGCCCTCAGTTTTGTTCATTTCATAACCAAGACTGTCTTGGTTACACTTGACTGTTAGTATTTGTATTTTAGCATTAGCTTGTCAGTTTTTACCAAAAAAGGAAACCTATTGGTATATTGGCCAGAATTGCATTGACTAGATCTATTTAAGCAATACTGACTATTTACTATATTGAGCATTCCAATCTATTTACATAGTATATCCTTTCATTTACTTTGGTCTCTGATTTCTTGAAGTGTTTGTTTCCAACATTTTATTAAGAAACCTTAAACATATAGAGGTGTTGCAAAAATAGAACAATGGAGAAAATGGCATGGGCTGGCCGCAGTGATTCATGCCTGTAATCCCAGCACTTTGGGAGGCCGAGGCGGGCAGACCACGAGGTCAGGAGTTTGAGACCAGCCTGGCCAACATGGTGAAACCCTATCTCTACTAAAAATACAAAAATTAGCCAGGGCATAGTAGTGTGTGCCTGTAATCCCAGCTGCTCAGGAGGCTGAAGCAGGAGAACTGCTTGAACTCGGGAGATGGAGGTTGCAGTGAGCTGAGATCGCACCACTGCACTCCAGCCTGGGTGACAGAGTGAGAATCCCATCTTGGAAAAAAAAAAAAAGTACAATGGACACCATATACCCTTCACCCGGGTCTACCAGTTGTCAACCTTTTACCACATTTGTTTCAGCTATGTTTTTTGTCTATACATACATATCTATGATAAAATTTAACTTATAAATTATGCATAGGAAGTGATTAGCAATAACTAATAATAAAATGAACAGTCAAGTAAAATAAAGGTCACTTGAGCATAAGTACTGCAATACCACATGTGTCTGTCTGATACCTGAGACTGCTACTAAGTGACTACTATAGACAGCATGGAGACGCTGGACATAGAGGATTCATGTCCAGGGTGGGATTGAGCAGCATGGCACAAGATGTCATCATGCAACTCAGAATGGGATGCAATTTAAAATGTATGAATTGTCTATTTTTGGAATTTTTTTGTTTAATATGCTTGGACTGCAGTGGACCGCAGGTAACTAAAACTATAGAATATAAAACTGCAGATAAGGGAAGCCTTCTGTACACACAAAATCTCTCTGTAATATTTTATAATTCTCTGTGTAGAGGGCTTCATGTATTTTTTTATTAAATTGTTTCCCTAGGTGTTTGATGCTATTTTAAATAGTATTTTTTAATAATTTTATTTACTGGTTGTTTATTTCTATTTAGAAATGAATTTCTATAGCTTGTTTTACCTTGACTTGTATTTAATGATGTTAATTAATTTAGATATTAATTAAATTATATTTTAATTTAAGAGTCTGCAAATATGATATATTTGCAGGCTCTTTTAGATATTCTATGAAGAATCACATTTGCAAAAAAATCAGTTTTATTTTTCTTATTTTTAAAAATTTTCTCTTTTTCTTATTTTTTAAAAATTTTTTCTTCTCTTCTGGATTAGCCGGGAGAGAACCTCTAGTAGAAATCTGAATCAAAATGATCATATCCTTATTTCATTTTGGACTTCAAAGGGAACATTTCAACTTTGCACAATTAAGTATGGTGTTTGCTGTAAGGGTTTTTTTTTTTTTTTTTTTTTGTAGTTATCCTTTCTACGATTAAGGAAATTCCCTTTTGTTTCTGTTTTGGGGGTTCTTTTCTCTCTTTTCTTTCTTTTGTTTTGAATAATGAATGATTGTTGAATTTCATCAAATGTATTTTATGCATCTGTTTAGATGAATGTATGATTTTATCCTTTCTTCTTTTAAAGACTGAATTCTAATGATAATTCTTAAATGTTAGACCAACCTTGAATTTCTGGAATAAACCCAAAGTAGTTGTGATATATTAATCTCTTTCATATATTTTTTGATTCCTTTGGATAATACATTTTTTAGGATTTTGAATCTATTTTCATGGGAAATATTGACATATATTGTCTTGTCAGGTTTTGATATCAATTTTATGCTAGTATCATAAAATGAGCTGTGAAGGTTGCCTTTTTTCCTTGCTCCAAAAGATTTTCTTTCCTAACTATTTATTATAATTTGCCAGCAAAGCTCTCTTGGCCTGGATATTTTTTTGAGAAAGTATTTGTTTTGAACTATTCATATTTTATGTGTTCTTTTTTATAAAAGTTTGCATATTTTACTGAACTTATTTGCATTAAATTATCTATTATATTGCCTAATAATATTATTAAATTTTGTAGAATATGTAGTGATATTACCTTTTCTTTTCTAATGTTGGTTATTTGTGCCTTTTCTATTAATATTTCTTTCCTTGCACTGAATATTTATCAGTTTTAATAATAATTTCAAAACACCAGCACCTTTGTGTTTGTTGGTACTTTCTATCATATAAGTGTTTTCTATTTCATTAATATCTACTCCTGTCTATCTTTATTATTTTCTTTTACATTCCTTGGGTTTATTGGCTATCCTTTTTTAACATCTTGAGAAAGACGCTTGATAGTTGATTTTTAGACTTTCTTTTCTAATTGTATATTCAGAGCCATAGATCTAAGCACATCTGTAGCTGAATTTTAAATGTGGATATGCCATTTTCCATTGTCATCTACTTAAGAATATTTTCCAATTGTCATTATGATTTTTAAGCTTGTATAATTCACAAGTACAGTGCCTAATTTCCCAATATTTGAGGATTTTCTATTTTTGTTAGTTGTCAAATAAAAAATTATAGAAATTAGATGATCCTCTAGATGACATCTTCCCTCTGAGAGGATCCATTCTTTTTATTCTTTGCTTCTGAATGGTCACTGGATAGACTGGGAACAGGTAATCTTAATCCAGTGAGGGTCTGATGAACTTCAGTCATGGTGATGGCTGGTCTATTTCGGATTCACCTCTGCCTCTGGGATGTAGTCCTTTAGGGTTGTATCCTTAATTCTTAGGTGTTTGCAAGAACACCTTTGCTATGAAAAGCGCAAATTGCTATTTTGTTCCTCCCGCCTGCGTGTAACCGCTTGGGTTTTAAGTCATCTGTCTTTGTACTTGGCACTTGCTTCAAAGGGTCAAGGAACATCAGATGCTGGGCTCATTTCTCTCAGCTTCTCTCCTCTCCCAGGTCTTGGCCCATAGATTTTTATCTTGGTAGACCTTTGATGTTCTCAAACAAATTGTTGTAAATATTGTATACAGCTTTCCTCATTCTATGCTGGCCTGAAATAATTTACAGTGGCATTGCTGTGAGCAGAACTTTCCTAGGGTGTTATATTTTAAGTCAGAAGTCATTGATTTAAGTTACAGGTCTTCTGCTTGCCTGCAGAAGATAAATCAACTAATCTCTCTATGCCTTAGTTTCCTCACATGAAAATTAGGATCCTAATAGTACTCACTTTATAGATTTATTGTTATGGTTAAAAGAGAATGTTAGGGAAAGTGTTAGGAACTGGGCTAGACAAAAAGTAAGTGCTATATAAACTTTTGCTATTATTGTAATATTTTGATTTTTATTATCATCCACATGTAGCACTGTCGTGAGTTCTAGTTAGTCATCAATTTTTTGTGGTTCGATTGTTTAGAGATAGGGTCTGTCACTTTGTTGCCTAGGCTGCTCTTGAACTCTTGGCACAGGCCTCCCAAATTGTGAGCCACCACACCCAGCCAAAATTGTTGAGTTTTGATTTTATACAAAAGACCTTAAAAAAATAACGGCACTTTATAACATAGGCTACAATTCAAAGATCATGTTAGAAATTTAAAGGTTGTGATATGAAGATGCTGTCAGGTCGTGGTATTTAGGAAGTCTCGTCACAGGTAGGTCCAGTTAGAAGTCAGTTCCTGAGTCTTACAAGTGTAGAGCATTGATCCTAATGCTGATGCCACTAGACTTGGAGATGATGACTCACACTAATCTAAGAGAGACTGATACATAAACCAAAATTGCAGGGTATTAATTTGCAATGAAAACTTTGTCTGACATGCCTTCCAAAACACCTGTGCTAGTACTACCAATATATTCTTTGTTTATACATAATTCTATTTGGGAAATCACGTTATGTTTAAGAAGTTACTTGGTGCACATGGACTAAGGCAGGGCAAGAACTCTCCAGTTAGAAGAGCAGGAGGCACACTTCATTTCCCTAAGAATGATCTTGCTAGGGGAGATACGGTACCAGCACATCATTAGGTAGGAACTGGTGTTAGTTTCTATCTTTCTGTTAGTTTGCCAGAGGGATCTTGCAGTAAGGTAGATCAGTGCTCCAGTGACGTTGCTATCATTTAGTAGTTGCATGATCTTGGAAAGATTTCTTAAACTTTCTGGGCCTCAGTTTCTTATCTGCAAAGTGAAGCAGAAGCCTGCTTTTTAGGGGTTTTGTGATGATTAAATTGAATCATTGATTTAAGGCATTTTTATACCTCCTAAAATATAGAATATACTCAGTAAATGGTAGCTATTACACTTTTGGTCAAGAAAGTAGACTATTTCCTTATGTATTTTTGGCCATTATGTATTAATTTTCTATTTTTACTCTTTAATGCTTGTGTCTAACCTCTGTCCTTTTACAATTGCAGGTGTTTCTCATTTGGTATTGGAGAAGGTGCCTCCACCAGCCTAATAAAAGGTATTGCCCGGGCATCAGGCGGCACCTCAGAATTTATCACAGGCAAAGACAGGATGCAGTCCAAGGTGAGGGACAGACTGGCTGTGTCTGTTCCACTATCCAGACCAAAGTGGAATGGCGGTGGGGGGGCACTGTGCAAGGGCAGGGGTAGCAACTTTCCTCCAGGATACCTGCTCCTATATCCCCAAGGCCTTAGGCTGTATACTTAGTCGAGCTACTTTTGGACTCATGTAAAAGAAGCTCACTGTAGTATCTGGAAATATGACATCTGGTCCCAATAGCTGCAAGCTCAGAGACAAGATGCTGAAAGGGATCGGGGCCTTTGCATTTAAGACCAGACACAGACAAACTAAGAGCTTTGACTGTCATTCATGACTGAGATTCTAGGTCTGCGCTTTAGAACCTCTTTTTGTACTACCTGCATCCTGCATGCAAACTATACAAAGAAAAGAAGAAGGAATAATCGTGATATGTCTAATGGATTGGAAGAGATAGTAAATTGCTATTCCATTTCATCTTTCTGCACAAGGAGAAGACCCCTCTGGTGGTATTTCTAAGCTCCTCTTTCCCAGTTGGTGCCACCTGTTATCTAATCCCCTTCTCCAAGGGTCTCGTTACGCAAACATTTTCTTTATTTACATTTATGTTACTAAATATTTCAGCTTTGGCTTATTCATATGTAAAGCTTCTTCATATATAAAGCCCATCTGCTGGAATAGTATTGAGTACTAGGCATGACATGTATTATATTGTATCACATCTGATACATAATTGTTCAGTTAATTGTAGCTGCCATTGTCTGTATCATGTGTGTTTATTCTGTTCTCTTCCCTCCATTAGGCTCTCAGGACTCTGAAACGCTCTCTGCAGCCTGTGGTAGAGGATGTCTCTCTGAGCTGGCATTTGCCTCCTGGTCTGTCTGCTAAAATGCTTTCCCCAGAACAGACCGTCATCTTTCGGGGTCAGAGATTAATCATCTATGCCCAACTGACCGGGAGGATGCCAGTGAGTTCCCATTCTTGTTTGTTCCTCTAGTCAAAGAGCTACCACACTGACCATTTCACTAAAGCTGGTAGGTGGATTTCAATCTCAGCCAGAGATGGCACTTGCCAAGTAGAGCTAGCCTACTTCCTTCCCATCGTTTCAGGTCTCTGGTTTCCTAGGCTACCTGATTCTTCATCAGATATTTTAATTCATTGTTTTGGGTACCTGCCCCTGTTCTGATCCTTCCATGGATGATCTCTTTCTTGTATCATTTCTACTCATCTCTAATTTGCAGGCAGCAGAGACAACAGCAAAAGTATGCCTCAAATACACACTCCAGGGCAAGACTTTTGAGGATAAAGTGACATTTCCTGTACAACCCAAGCCTGACGTCAAGTGAGAATTCAGTTTTCCCTCCCTTCCTTCCTTCCTTCCTTCATTCCTTCCTTTCTTCTTTTCCTTCCTCTCTCCCTCCCTCCCTCCTTCCTTCCTTCTTTCCTCTGCCATCTTTGGGGATTAGATTTCTTCTCTTAATTCTGGGCTTCATTGTAATTGTTTCCCTACAATCATTTTTTATTTCTAAACCACCCAAGTCTTATCTCTCCCCTTATCTGACTTTATCTTAACTCTTCTATTCCTAACTTTTAGGAGCCCTGAGAAACTGGTATATGGGTGTCTTTCCCTACATTTCAGTACTTTTTAATTTTTTCCTTTCAGCTTCACCATTCACCGCCTTGCTGCCAAGTCCTTGCTCCAGACCAAGGACATGGGCCTCAGGGATACCCCAGCAAGTGATAAAAAAGATGCATTGAACCTTAGCCTTGAGTCTGGTATCATAAGCTCCTTCACAGCGTTCATTGCTATCAATAAGGAGCTCAACAAGCCAGTTCAGGGGCCTCTGGCTCATAGGGACATCCCAAGGCCAATGCTGTTGGGTGCTTCTGCCCCATTGAAGATAAGATGCCAATCAGGTAATGAGTTTTATTGCAATCAAACTCGTATAGAATAAAAGGTTCTGACTATCTGAGCACACTATTTAAAGGAAAAGGCTGTGAAATGTTCTTTAGTTGCTTTGTTTTCCTTCTACCTCCACATCTAGGATTTCTGGTTAGTGTTAAACTTTTCTGTCCCAGGGAACTAGAATGCATCACATTGGCAAGGAGATTTAAAAAAATCCAAGAGAAAACAAAAAAAACAAACATTAAAATGTAGAAAGTGCAGGTAAACACTGAGTAACCAAACTGCCTAATCTGTGTGTCTTCTTTTGAGAAATGTCTATTCAAGTCTTTTGTCCACTTTTAAATAAGGTTATTTGCTTTCTTGGTTTTGAGTTATATATATAGATATCTTTTTTATTGAGATATAATTCAAATATCATACAATTCACTCATTTAAAGTGTACAATACAATGGGTTTTAGTATGTTCACAGAGTTGTGCAACCGTTGATTGCCACAATCAATTTTAGAGCATTTTCATCACTAAGAAATAAACTTCATAACTATTAACAGACATTTCCCATTTCTCTCCCTGACTCCACCTATCTTCTCCTCCACTCCCCTCCCCACCAGTCCCAGTAATCACTTACCTACTTTCTATCTCTATATATTTGCCTATCCTGTCTTTATATATTTGTTCTGGACTTATTTTCCTTCTTTGTTTTTGAGACAGGGACTTGCTCTGTTGCCCAGGCTGGAGTGCAGTGGCACAATCATGGCTTACTGGCTTACTGTAGCCATGGCTTACTGTAGCCTCAACCTCCCAGGCTCAAGCAGTCCTCCCACCTCAGCCTCCTGAGTGGCTGGGACTACCATGCCACCATGCCCAGCTAATTTTTTGTATTTTTCGTAGAGATGGGGTTTTGCCATTTTACCCAGGCTGTGGCTGGCTTATTTCACTTAACATAATGTTCTCCAAGTTCATCTATGTTGTCGCAAATAACAGAATTTTGTTCTTTCTTATGGCTGAATAATGTGACATTGTGTATATATAGTACATTTTCATCATTCATTCATCCACTGATGGATACCTAGGTTGATTCCATTACTTGACTGTTGTGAATAGTGCTGATATCTCTTTGATATTACTGATTTCCTTTCTTTTGGCTATATATCCAGCAGTGGGATTGCTGGATCATATAGTAGCTCCATTTTTAACGTTTTAAGGAGCCACAGTTTTCCACAATGGCTATACTAATTTACATTCTCACCAACGGTGTGCAAGCATTCCCTTTTCCCCATGTCCTCACCAGTACTTGTTATTTTTTGTCTTTTTGGTGGTAGTCATTCTGACAGGTATGAGGTGATAGCTCATTGTGGTTTTGATTTGCAATTTCCTAATGACTGGTAATGCTGGACATTTTTTCACATACCTATTGGCCATTTGTGTGTCTTCTTTTGAGAAATGGTCTATTCAAATCTTTTGTCCATTTTTAAATAGGGTTATTTGCTTTCTTGGTTTTGAGTTAAATTCCTTGTATATTTTGCATATATTAAACGCTTATCAGATGTTTGGTTTGCAAATATTTTCTCCCATTCTGTAGGTTGTCTCTTCACCCCGTTGATTGTTTTCTTTGCTATACACAGGAGGTAACCTCATTTATCTATTTTTGCTTTTGTCACCCATGCTTTTGAGCTCATATCCAAAAATAATTGCCCAGACCAATGTCATAGATATTTTCTTTTATGGTTTCTTCTAGTTGTTTCATAGTTTCACCTCTTACATTTAAACCTTTAGTTCATTTGAGTTGGTTTTTCTATGTGATGAGAGATAAGGGTCTAATGTTATTCTTTCATATGTGCATATCCAGTTTTCTCAATGCCATTTATTGAAGAGACTGTCTTTCACCTATTGTATTCTTAGCACTTTTGTCAAAAATTAGTTGGCTGTACCTGTGTGGATTTATTTCTGGGCTCTCAATTTCTGTTCCATTGGTCTGTGTCTGTTTTTATGCAAGTGCTAGGCTGTTTTGATTACTATAGCTTTGTAGTATATTTTAAAGTCAGATAGTGTGATGCGTCCAGCATTTTGTTTGTTTGTGTGTGTGTGTGTGTGTGTGTGTGTGTGTGTGTGTGTTTTCTCAAGGTTACTTTGACTATTTTTTTTATAATTCCATACAAATTTACAATTTTTTAATTCTGTGAAGAATGTCTTTGATATTTTCATAGGGATTGCATTGAATCTGTAAATTGCTTTGGGTATTATGGCCATTTTAGCAATATTTATTCTGCCAATCCATGAATGTGAGATATCTTTACATTTATTTGTGTCTTCTTCAATTTCCTTCATCAATGTCTTACAATTTTCAGTATAGAGATGTTTTACCTCCTCAGTTAAATTTATTCCTAAATGTTTTAATTATTTTGTAGCCATTGCAGATGATATTGTTTTCTTGATTTCTGTTTCAGAGAGCTTGCTATTTGTGTATAGAAACACTAATGACTTTTGTATGTTGACTTTGTATCCTTCAACTTTGCTGAGTTTGTTTATTATATTTAACAGTTTTTTTTTTTTAATAGAGTCTTCACGGTTTTCTATGTATAAGATCATGTCATCTGCAAACAGGGGTAGTTTAACTTCCTCTTTTCCAATCTAGATTCTTTTTATTTATTTCTCTTGCCTCATTGCACTGGCTAGCACTTCCAGTACTATATTGAATAGAAGTGGTGAAAGTGGGCATCCTTGTCTTGTTTCTGATTTTAGAGGAAATGCTTTTAACTTTTCCCTCTTCAGTATATTAGCTGTGAGTTTGCCATAATTGTCTTTATTATGTTGAGGTACATTTCATCTGTACCTAATTTGCTGAGAGTTTTTATCATGAAGTGATGTTGAATTTGTTTAATACTTTTTCTGCATCTATTGAAATGATCATATGTTTTTGTCCTTTTTTCTGTTAGTGCGATCCATGTTTATCAATTTATGTTTATTGAACCAACTTTTCATCTCTTGGATGAATCCCATTTGATAATGATGCATGATCATTTTAATGTACTGCTGAATGTGATTTGCTAGTATTTTGTTGAGGATTGTGCGTCTGTGTTAATCAAGGATATTGGCCTGTAATTTTACTTTTGTTGTTTTATCTGGTTTTGGTATCAGGGTAATGCTAGGAAGCTTGTTTTTAGGGTAACACTAGAGAGCTTGATGGAAGCAAGCTGACATATAGGGAAAAAAGTAGAGAAGTCAAGAACTTACTAGTCCAGATGAGGTCAAAGATCAGGTAAAACAGAAATCTCTAAGTTAGAAAACTAGAAAAATCAGATATTGTATTTTAAAACTAGGAATTTAAAAAAAAAAATTTTTTTTTTGAGTCAGGATCTCACTCTGCTGCCCAGGTTGGAGTGCAGTAGTGTGATTGTAGTTCACTGCAGCCGCGATCTCTTGGGCTAAAGTGATTCTCCCACATCAGCCTCCCGTGTAGGTAAGACTCTAGACATGCACCACCATGCCTGGCTAATTTTTAATTTTTGTATTGTTTAGAGATGAGGTCTCACTACATTGCCTAGGCTGGTCTCAAACTTTTGGCCTTGTGTGATCCTTCTGCCTGGGACTGTAGGCATATATCACCATGCCCAGATAATTCTTAAAACTTTTTACAAAGATGGGACCTTGCTACCTTGTCCAGGCTGGTATCAAGCTTGTAGGCGCAAGTGGTCCTCCCACCTCAGCCTCCCAAAGGGTCAGGATTACAAGCGTGAACCACTGTACCCAGCTTCAATTTTTCAGTTTATTTTCTATGAGTGGGACAATTCTAATAACAAGATCTTCATGGCTTGGGAGGAAGTGGCAATAGTAGAATGAAGTGGAAGTCATTGGATTTGATGAAGTCAAAGAAGCTTTGCATTAGGGTATTGGATACGCTATCTACATGGGTGATGAAATCTCTCAAGATGATGGTAGGCCTTTCAATGGAGTGGAAGTCTATGGTCTGGTTTTCAGATACTTTAGTGAATGATTGGAAGTAACAAAGGGATTAGAAGTAGACAATAGTGACGACAGGTGGAAGGTAAGCCACATTTAAGATCTGGATGCAGCATGAGGGACTGAAGAGGTTGCCAACCCCTACCTCCCTACTTGAAGTGTGGTACATTGAGCAACAACCATTTGAGAGTGATAGAGGGAGAATAGTCTTTTGGGAGGACAAATTCAGTTTTAAGTTGAGACTTAGCTGGCAGAAGCCTCCTGTAGTAAAACTAAAGATGCAGGAAAAATTGTTTAGCATGTGTCAGGAGTTCCAGAGGACACAGTAGAAGGAGGGCGAGGGTTTGTACCGGAGGTGGGCATATGAGAGAAAAATAGCACAGTAAGGGTGGTGACTGAAGCCCATGTGGATGGGAGGGTATCTCGAATTGTCAGGGTCCTTCGTCCACTGCAGAGAGCAGGGAGTGCCACCGTCTTAATGTTTGTATGGATTTTTTCAGGTTTTCGAAAGGCCTTACCCTCCAACCATCCTCCTTCTGCATCTCAGCCCAGAAGGGGAGTTATGTGTTGTGAGGCTGTCTCATTCCAGATGGACAGTTACAGTCTCTGTGGGTTGATAAGTCACAAGGACCAGCACAATCCAGGTGAGTACCTTAATAGGAACATTTTCTCAACAGTGTTTTTCTGTCACACATATAGGACTAGGCAAGCTAAAAGCTTGTAGTTACAGCTATGACAAGCCATGGATGTCTCTCGAAAAGTTGCCCTGTCTGTTGGAAAAGATTCATTCCTGCACCCACAGAACCAACTTGGAAACTTACCATGCAGGTGAGGCAGGCCTTGGTTCACCCCTCCAATCTATCAGGACTGACAAACTAACCTTCAATGTTCTGCTGCCTCTGGCTTTCTTTACCCAGGAGGTCATCTGTTTGAAAAGCACCGGGCAGATGGTCAGATTTGTTCCACCGCTATGTTTCCCAGGGTCAGCCCAGGTAGCTTCATTAGTGTATCATATGGGACCCTGAAACCTGCTATCTCAGTGGAGTCTAGGGTGACCCCTAGTTGAACAAACTCCCTTGACGATCTCAGCTCACACAGCTTGCCTGCGGGCTGCCCCCGCCCCCCGGCAGAGCCCTGCTGCCACCCTCTGTGAACCCTTGTTCCACTGGTCATCCTTTCACAAGTAGGGTTTGAAGACCGATCTTCTGGATGTTGTCTGATGACTTTCTTTCTATTGCATTCTTGCTATGGCCTGTCTCTGAATTTAGCAGCCCTAAATTCAAGTATGCTGAGGGGCCAATAGCTCCATAATTTCTCATCCTCCCCTTTTCTTTCTCCTCAAAGGCTTTGAAGAGAATCATCTTGTGCAGCTGATTTACCACCAAAATGCAAATGGTTCCTGGGATCTGAATGAAGATCTAGCCAAGGTCCTAGGTGTGAGTTTGGAAGAAATAACAGCTGCACACCCTGCTGAGGTAAGATTCAATGGAAAAAGGAGTATGTATGTTTTTGAGAGAGAGAGGTCATCATCGAGAATTGAGGTGATTCAGGACCTATCTGAGGAAGGAAAATATAGGGGGCCATAGAGTAAATTAATTTGTAATAAATAGAGGCTGAAGGTTTTTCTGGTCATGTTAGAGCAGAAAGAGCAAGGGATTAATGGGGAAGCTAGTAGGAATTGATGGTTTTTTGTTGGTGGATGACAAAGGGAAAGCAACATCCTTCTCCACTTTAATCATATTCCCTGCCAATCGTCTTGGTTATATAACTAATATTTAGTGAGCAATTACTCTGTGCCAAGCACTGTACTAAGCAATTAATATTCATGAGCTTATTTATTTCACACATTAATTTAATAAAGTAGATCCCATTTGTGTTGCTGTTTATAGATGAAGAAACTGAAGTTTAGGGAGGTCTAAAAAGGTGTCTGAGTTTACCTAGCCCATCAGTGGCAGAGCCAGATTCAGTTCTAAGACTGTCTTGAGAACGCCCAATAATAACCTCATTATTGCTCCTCTTCATACTGATGAAATTGGTCCAGACATTGGCAGAGTTAACTGAAGTCAGTATACGTGAAGTGTTGTTAATAGGAACCACCTAGTTGTTTCAGATGTATTTAAATATGCTGATGAGGATAAATTGCATTCCAGAATTTCAAGGTAACTTGCAAAATCTTCTAACACTCATTGAGAAGTTGTTAGACATGAGACAGGTGCAAAAAGCCTGAAGGACAAATATCATTCTAAATTTTCAAAATGTGGAAAGAGATCAAATAAATTTAAGATATTCTGCAATTTCACTGTCCAATGCAGTGTCCACTAGTCACATGTGGCTATTGTGCCTTTGAAACGTGGCTAATACAAATGAGGAATTAAATTTTTAATTGAATAGAGGGGTGCTGTGGTGGGAAATCCATACTAATTGCAAAGACTTTATATAAAAAGGAATAACACATTTCATCAACGATTATTTGTATATTGATTGCATGTTAAAATGATGACTTTTTAATAGATTGGGTTAAATAAAATATATCAGTAAAGTAATTATATCTCTTTATTTTTACTTTTTAAAATTTGGCTACTAGAAAATTTAAAATTACATATGTGTCTAGCATTATATTTTTATTGGAAAATGCTGTTCTAGAAAAAGTAATTAAGATGATAATTCATACATACTTGGAAGAGGATACAGGGATTATTTAGATGCACTGGAAACAAAAAACATCAGACTGACATTTCCTTCTTTGGAATGGTATCCAGGCCAATGGAATCAAGTGAACCAACAGACCTGGTATGTCTGAATTTCAGTAAGGAATTTGATATTTTTTTTTTAATGAGGAGAACATGGACCAAGTACAAACTAGTTGAAAACCGATGGCACTGAATGATGAATTGATTTCAAACTTGAAACAGATTTTTAGACCCACCAGGCTCTGAATTCTCTGGAGATCCACAGTTTCAATGAAGATTTAGATGAAGATAAAGACCAAGGCTTTCCTATTTGTAGATGACAAAACTGGGAGATAAACTATCAGTCAAAAGAATCAGGATCCCAAAAAACCTCTGAATAATGAGTTGCAATTTTTCATTAAAAAAAAAAAAAAAAAGAAAAACAACATAGTAGGAATAAAAGCTAAGTACTGTTTTGAGTTGCAAATTCCCAACTCTACAGGTAGAGAAGAGAGCATTTGCACATGAAAATCAAGGTTTTAGATGACTACAACTATATGAGTCAGAATATTTAACTAAGTAATGGAGGACAGCAGGGTTACCTGAAATGCTACTGTATTCTTGGGCTGTGATTGTAGAATTCTGTAAGTACATTTACCTCCAGATAGACCATTTAAGGAGATAGGTTTTTGAAATCATTATGCTGTTTGTTTTTAGACTAGAAGAACAAGCGTGGGAATATTTACTGCTTTGACTTAAGCAGTCCTCTTAAGGAAGAAATGGAGGAATTGAGAATTCTAATGTGAAATAAGACCACTCAGAGAGGACATGATAACCATTTCCAAGTTTATTTATTTATTTATTTATTTATTTTCGAGATGGAGTCTCGCTCTGTCGCCCAGGCTGTAGTGCAGTGGCACGATCTCGGCTCACTGCAAGCTCTACCTCCCGGGTTCTCGCCATTCTCCCGCTTCAGCCTCCCAAGTAGCTGGTACTACAGGGCGCCGGCCACCAAGCCCGGCTAATTTTTTGTTTTTGTGTTTTAGTGGAGGCAGGGTTTCACCATGTTAGCCAGGATGATCTCCATCTCCTGACCTAGTGATCCGCCCGCTTCGGCCTCCCAGAGTGCTGGGATTACAGTTGTGAGCCACTGCACCCGGCCCCATTTCCAAGTTTTAAAGGTCATGATATAAAATAGGAATTTCCCTTGATCTCCTGACTCTAAAAACTGAAGCTGGGAGCAGTGGGTGTAAACTCATGGGAGATAATTTTCTGCTGTATGGTTGAGATTTTCTATTGAGAAATAAGAGCAATACAACTAGAATCAGAATATTTGGCCTTTAGTCTCACTTCTGTCATTTGCTAGATGGCTAAGTTTGGGCAAACCATTTTGTTAATACTTCTATATGAAATCAGTTTTCTTTCTTAAAAATGTTTATTGATATTTTTTCATGATTTTTGCGGGGGGGTATAAGGGTTACAATTAAAAAGACTCATGAAGGTACTTTATAAACTATAAAGTAATTTTGCCTATGTTTCTCTTACTAGAGCTGGGTAAGCCTTGTCTTAAGGGTTTCCAGAACTGTCCTGGTGGTTACACTGGATTTAAAACTTAGGATTTTCTATTTCGAGACTCAGTGGATTGCTGCCCTGAGGTTCAAGGCCTGGCATTATGCCTTGCAAGTAGTATCAGGAGGTAAAGAGAGACCAGGTAACTCCATCTAGTAGCATTTAGAAGGATGCTAAGTGAGGAGGGAGGGAATCTTTTTGCGTCCTTTTGAGGGACTTCCTGCGCCATCTGGAGCTCTCTATCTACCGTGCAGCTTGTGGATTCCTCAGGCTGGGCCACCATCCTGGCTGTGATCTGGCTGCATGGCAACGGTAAGGACTTGAAGTGTGAATGGGAGCTTCTGGAAAGGAAGGCCATGGCCTGGATGCGTGTCCATGCAGGTAGGAGCACAATCCTAAGGCCTGTCTCCTTCCCCTTCCCTGGCCTGGCAGAAGGTTACCACAAGAGAGTCCCATTGTCACCTGTCTCCACCATCCTGCTTTACTAATCTTCCTGCTAGTTCTTTTCTTGGGAGGACAAGGGTGAAATCTTAAATTGGGGACAAGGTAGGCGGGTGAGTAGGGAGGGAGAGGGACACGAATGGGGAGTGCGAACTGTGAGAAAGACAAGTGGCATTGATTCTCCTTACTGTCTCAATACCAAGCTGAGTAGAAGACTCGACTTGGAGCGTTTTCTCCCGGCTGTTCGTTATCTCACTGCAGCTGAGCGTATCTGGGGCCAGAGAAGATTCAAGGAGAATCTGGGCAGTAAGATGAGAAAAAGCAGGGATATTGAGGACAGAGAAAAGCACAACTCAGCGTAGATGATCTGGGAGGTTTGGAGGAGCCTCTCATTGCGATCCTTCATCCCTGATTCTTGTTTTTCCTCACCACAGACTCCACCATGCCTTTGGTTGTGAAAGCTGCTATTACTTTCCTGAAGTCATCTGTGGATCCTGCTATCTTTGCCTTTTGAAGATACCATCCAGGAAAAGAAGTGCCTTTAATTTGCTACTGTCATTTCCTCTATCATCACTTCTTCTGTGATAATGCGTTCTTGTGTTTTATGACTCTTTATTTTTTGCCATAAAAGTAAAGGATGCTTACTCCACTTTGCTTCTCTGCTCCAGGTTCACTTTGGATATGAGCTTTCTTTTCCCAACATATCCCCTCAGAAAAGTGACAGTGGTCCCAGAACCTATTCCCTTTCTTGAAGAAGTTCAAACCATGCATAGGCTTGTAATGTTCCTCCCAGGGTTTCCAGGGAAACCACATGAAAAACAGGTGACATGAACTGCAGACTAAAGATTGCAGCCTTGATGTTAGGGAATGCCTGAATTACAGAATTTTCTGCATTATCTTTGTCTGTTCACTTTCTATTTTATACGCTTGTCAGGACCATACTGGTAAGCTTTGAAGTTTTCTATGTGTAGGAGGAGTTAGAGGGACGTTGAAAGCCAACATCTGGATCAATGTAATGTTAAGATCACAGAGAGATTTCAGGGGTCCACTGTGAGAGATGGCACTGTTGGGGACCTTCCTGATTCATTCTGCCTGGGCTTTGCTAGACTGCACAACCTACATGCCTTTTCTTCCACTGCCTGAAAGACTTGGGTTGAACTATAATTGTTGGAGAGAGATGTTCCTCCTTAATCATGAAACACCTTAGGAAGAAGTCTATAATGCAATCCTTAGTCCTACCCTGAACCTATGAGTCCTCTAAGTCAGGCCCTGATCTAGTGCAGTAAAGGGAAGGGTGGGCTTAATGGGAGCTTTGCCTGGGACCTGAACCTGGAGCACTTACCACATTAGGAAGAAAGGAACCCCCCCATGATCGCTCCTGACCCTTGTGTCTCATATACTCTATCCTAGTGGAAATGATCCTATTTGGTATGCTGTCCCTTAAAATAACTCGTATCAATGCTGTCCCTTAAAATAACTTGTATCAATATTAAAATGACTATTTCTACCCTTTGATGAGTAAATGCAGTGGTTCTTAAAGTGG
This sequence comes from Piliocolobus tephrosceles, assembly GCF_002776525.5. NCBI lineage: Eukaryota > Metazoa > Chordata > Mammalia > Primates > Cercopithecidae > Piliocolobus > Piliocolobus tephrosceles. The sequence goes on from NC_045446.1 coordinate 113,496,336, forward strand.
TCTCGTCTCCCTACCCCACAAATCTTTTGCTACTGCCATTTTGGGAAGCTAAGCTAGGATAGTAAATTGACCAGAACACAGTCGTGGAAATTTCACCTGAAGTTAGTGAAATATAACTTTAAAGAGTCGGGAAAAAAAACTTAGTAAGAGGTCTACTCTTCCATAGATTCATTTATTGAACTTACATTGGTTTTATTATCCCTTGTTTTCTGTCCCAGCTTTTCTGATGCCTCCACTGTTCCCATGGTATCCTGTCCCTCTATTCTTCTGTTGTAGGCTGACTTCTCTTACATGAAGCAAGTAAAGGATACTAATGAGAAAACCACTGTAGAATCCTGACCATACCCTTAAATAGTTATGTGATGATGGGCAAATGATTTCACCCTCAGGCACTTAATATCCTCATCTGTAAAACTAAGGGATTAAACTAGAACTTTATTAACACTTTTGAATTCCACTCAGAATTCCTAGAGGAACATCAGTGCCTTTTCACTCAGAAAATGGGTAGACTAGGCCTGAGTTTCTTTAAGTTGTTGAGTTACCTGGTATTAGGAAGACTTGTGTGACTAGCACAGTGGAATCTAATCTCTCAGTCTTTCTTCAAGTTTGTTTATGCTGAATGTGATCTGTGCAACAGGGTTGTAGCACCACCTAGAAGCTTGTTAGAAATGCAGAATTTTAGTCAATACCAGGAACTACTTTATTTAACAAGACTCCCAGGTAGCATGCGTGCACATTGAAGTTTGAGAAGTAAAGGCTTAGTATTTTCATGCAATAGGCTTGTATCCAAGTCTGCCATCTAGACAGACCCTACCTATGTAATCTCAGAAAATAGTTTCCTAAGGACCATGAAACTTGTATAGCTAACCTCTGTGCACACAGTGCTGCAACTTTACATTTATTATGCAGAGCATTTATTGTTTATCTCCTTTTTTCTCACCCTTCAGTTTCCAGACTGGGGCTTGAGGACTTAATGCAGGGCCTTCTAAAACAAAAAACAAAATGAGCCAAAAGAAACAAAAAAAAAATTATCAACCTGTCTTTTATCCTCTTTAAAATAAGACAACTACAGTTTTAAAGTGGCATGGTTTTATTTTTCCACTTGGGCTCCTGCACAATGAAATGTTGTGCCAACTGTAAATTCCTCGAATCTAAACAAGTGTCAGTCTTCATAATCAGCAAATGGCATTTTGGCACATTTGTTGAAACCCCATTTCAAGCCTGTGCTTTATGTTTTGGGAAAGTATGAAGAACCATCTGTAATTTCAGAAACTGGTGGTCCAGGCAAGGAGCCCAGGAGAGAAGCTGTTCTCATCTCCCATTGGTTGCCTTTATCTAGTACTTGTTTCCCCACAGCAGCAGACTTGGCCACAGGAAAAGTGGCAGATACCATTCCCTCAAGATTCTTCCACTCAAACAGCCCAGGAGCTCCCCTGGAGGGTTCTCTGTTCTACACAGACTTATTAATGAAATTCATCCCCTGTCTTCCCCAAGTCTAACACAGTCCCACTCAGGGTCACTAAGCATCTTCTCTTCCTCTGCCAACTCACATCAGTTGCTTCCTTAAAAACAGTCCATCTGCTTTCTGGAGTATCGACTGACCAGGAGAAAACCAAGAAAACAACAACAACAACAACAAAACCCATGCAATGAACTATGTATTTTATCAGTTTTTGCCTCATATATTTTGATATTCTCCTAAGTGCATACACATTTAAAATTATTATACATCCTTGGAAAGTTGACTCTTTTATCATTATTTAATGCTCAACTTCATCCCTGATTGTTGTTGTTGTTGTTCTGAAGTTGGCTTTGTCTGAAATTTACGTAACTACTGCAGATTTCTGCTGATTGGTTGTGGCAGGGTATATCTTTCTCCATCCCTTCACTTTTAGCCTATATGAGTCTTTTTATTTAAAGTGGATTTTTGGAAACAAGATATGGTTGGGTCTTATTTATTTGTTTTTGTTTGTTTTTAATCCACTTTGGCAATCACTAATTTTAAATTATCTACCCATATCATTTATATTTAGAGTAATTATTGATAAAATTAGGTTAATATCTACCATGTTTGTCCACTGTTTACTATTTATTGCATTTTTTTCTTTGACTTTTATTTTTGTCTTTTCTCACTTTAACCAGGCATTTTATGTGATTTCATTTTATCTCCACTCAATATATCCATCATATTTCTTAAGAATACTTTTAGTTGTGGCTCTGGAGTTTGCAATACACATTTATCACTAATTTAAGCCCACCTTCAAGTTACACTATATCACTTTACATGTAGTGCAGTTACCTTATAACAGAGCATTCCTAAGTCCTTCTTCCCATCCACTATGACATCACTGCCATTAATTTCACTTATGTCTACATTTTAACTACCCAATTGTTACTATTATAACTTTAACCAGTTATCTTTCAGATCGATTAATAAGAAAATGAAAATATGCATTTCACTTTTATTTCTTTGCTGACATTTCCTTTCTTTACATAGATCTGAGTTTCTTACCTGTATCCTTTTTCTTTTTTCTGAAGAATTTGTCTTAATACTTCTTGTAGAACAGATCTGTGGGCTTAGTTTTTCTTTTTGTCTGGGAAAGTTCTTATTTCTTCTTCACTTTTGAAGCTTAATTGTGCTGAACATATAGCTCCGTGTGTGTGTGTGTCAATTTTTTTTTTTTTTTTTTTTTTTTTTTGAGACATAGTCTTGCTCTGTCACCCAGGCTGGAGTGCAATGGCACGATCTTGGCTCACTGCAACTTCCACCTCCTGGGTTCAAGTGATTCTCCTGCCTCAGCCTCCCGAGTAACTGGGACTACAGGCACACACCACCACACCTGGCTAATTTTTTTGTATTTTTAGTAGAGACAGGGTTTCACCACGTTAGCAAGAATGATCTCGATCTCCTGACCTTGTGATCCACCTGCCTTGACCTCCCAAAGTGCTACAATTACAGGCATGAGCCACTGCATCCAGCTGTCTTGTCTTTTAACACTTTAAGTATTTTATTTCAATCCCTTTTAGCATGAATAGTTTTTGGCAAGAAATATGCTGTTATTCTTTTTCCTCTATAGGTAAAGTGTTCTCCCCCTTTTGCCCCGTAGACTTCTTTCAGGATTTTCTCTTTGTCTTTTGTTTTCTGCAGTTTGAATATTATAGTAGTAAATGTAAGGTCTTTTGTATTTATCCTTTTGGTGTTATTTGAACATCCTGAATCTGTAATTTTGTGCTTTTCATTAATTTTGGAAAAGTTTTGGCTATTACTTCAACTGTTTTTCTGCTTAGTTTTTTCTTGTATTTCAATTACACGTTACACCTTTTGAAATTATCCTGTAAGTTTTGAATGTTCTGCTCTGTTTTTCCTAGGTGTTGTTTTTTATTTTTTGTTTGTTTTTATCTTTACATTTAATTTTTGGAAGTTTCAATTGGTCTATCTTCCATTCCAAAGATTCTTTATGTAGCCATGCGAACGTGTCTATTTTTAATTTGGTTTTGTATTTATCTTTACATTTAAGTTTAGGAAGTTTCTATTTGTCTGTCTTCCATTCCAAAGATTCTCTTCCAGGTTTGTAAATGTCAGCAGTGGATCTGAAGTCACCTCTCTCTCAGGATTTCAGGATGACTATGTGCCTGTGTTCTCAGTTTCTAAAGGGTACAAAGAAATGAGTTTTGTATTATTCCATTCTTGCATTGCTATAAAAAGAAAACCTGAGACTGGGTAATTTATAAATAAAAGGTGTAATTGGTTCACAGTTCTGCAGGCTATACCAAAAGTATAGCAGCTTCTGGGGAGGACTCAGGAAAATTAGAATCACAGTGGAAGGCAAAGCAGAAGATGTCTTCACATGGCCGAAGTAGGAAGAAGAGAAAGAGGAGGGAGGTGCTACACATTTTTAAACAATCAGATCTCATGAGAACTCTATCACAAGAACAGCACCAAGTGGGGAAACCCACCCCCATCATCCAGTCACCTCCCACCAGGCCTGTCTCCCACACTGGGGATTACAGTTCCACCTGAGATTTGGGCGGGGACACAAATCCAAACCATATCATGTTCGTCCAGCTTTTTCTTGTGGTAATGATGAGAGTGGTGATTTCCAAACTCTTTGCATGTTATGGTTGAAACTGGCCTCCATGTATATCTACCAAATCTCTACCAAATATCTACCAAATCTCCACCAAATATCTACCAAATCTCCACACTTCACTGACCCTTCATATACAGAATTGTACTTTTTGGAACTTACAAGGTAGAAAACATTTTTTTTTCTATTGTCTATCTAAAGCTAAAAGTTTGTGTTTGTTTTGCACATAAACCAGTTTTTATTACTAAGTGATGTAACAAACAGACATCTTTAATGGTGAGATGTGAAAATGAGGTGAGGTGTGGGGAAGAACTCAGCAATGCAGTGAGGGTCCGTAAATAGACAGAGTCTCAGGGAGGGATGAGGGTATAATGTTAAGCAATTCTTAAATAATAGTAAGCATAGTCATAAAGCTGAAAGTGGAATTGTATAGGAATACAGTCAGGCTTCATGAGATTATATATATATATATATATTTAAAACCTTTGTCAGATATCAAGCTCTGTATGGAGTTTGGAATCCATGCTTTTTTAAGCCTTTATTTTACCTTTTAAAAAAAAAAAGCTTAATGAAGTGTAGTTTATGTACTGTAAAATCCATTCATTCACTTTAGTCATTTTTTGAGGTATTGTAATATTCAGTAGATTTTTAGGGTAAAAACGCTTAAGTTTACAAGCATGTTTTCTGCTTTACTGAGGTATGATAGACAAATAAAAATGATCAGTCTGTGTCTTTTGATTGGAGAATTTATTTCATTTACATTTAAAATAACTATTGATAAGTGAAGACTTATCACTGCCATTTTAATTATTTATGTTTGTTTTGCAGTGAGCTTGTTCTTCTCTTGCTTTCTTCCTTTATTTGATTTTTTTTTTTTTTGGTTTTATTATTTTCTCTTTATCTTTTGAGACTTTTCTTTGTGGTTATCTTAAGACTTTCATAAAAATATCTTGTAGTTAAAACCATCTGTTTTAAGTTAATAGCAATTACAACTGCATACAAAGACTCTATGATTGAAAGTATTATTATTTTTTACTTTTAAAAATAAAAATATGAATAGCTACTTGTTTTGAATATTAAGAACAAAGATTATAATACTTTATTATAAATTAGCTGAATTATCTGGTTTTGGGAGAATCTGTAATCACTATTACATAAAACTATTAAAATGAATGTTACAGATATAATTAATACACAGCTATATATTTTCCATTTTGTACCAAAGCTTTACTCTAAACAATAATCATCTTATCATAATGTTCAGGTGTAAATAAATATACAAATGACACTACCACCCTGGTCCAAGATACATAGAGTTGCACACATTCAAAACAACCCTATCAGTTATGATAGACTAAAAATTAGCACATCTGCTGTTGTGATTTCTTAATGTCCATGGCTAAATAGACACACATTAAACAAAGAAGATACTGTAAAATGAAGCTGTAGTTCAGGCGGATCAGATTTATCTGAGGAATACATCAAAATATTCTCTTATAACTATATCTATTAGAATGCATGACCAAAGGACATGGTGTGACGTTTAAAGGCATAGATTCTGAATTTTGGTTCAATAATTTCTGAAGCTCCAATAACTGATAGCTGGTTCCAAATGGCCTTAATATTGATTGAGACACCAAATACTTTCAGGCTTACATTTCCACTGAGAGATGTAAACTAGTGATTCATTTTAGACATTGAACTGCTCCATCTGATTCCAAGGACTGGTCCAGTATTCTAACCTGTTATGGTTACCTGACTTATATCCCAACAGGTTATAGGCTTTGAAAGTGGGAGTGGGATCAGATAGAAGCATGAAATTTGTTTAGGAATTAGTGATGATTGAGGATTCCAAATCATTCAAGAGAGTTTCCAAGGAGTCAAGTCCCTGATACTGCTTTCATTCCCATCTCTCCCCAGTAAAAATGCAGAAAATTTTCAGTTCTATATTCCTCCACTAGATAGATCATACCTTTTCCATAGAAGCCATCAAATTTTTAGGATGCCAAGAACTTTTCCACCAGGAAAAAAAAAAGATAGGAAGGGAGGAAGAATAGAAGGAAGAAAAGGAAATAGCAGCTTCAGATATGTGTCACCCAATAAATAGCCATCATTATACTCTTTTCCATTTGGGGCTTGCAGCCTACTTCTTCTCCACTGGGTTGTCACAGATAAAGGAAGAAACATGATTGACAATTCACCGCAGACCCTTATCCTGCCAAGAAACAACAAAGCACCTGTCATTGGATCAAGAACGCCTAGACTTAAGCTTGCTATTTATAAACAGAAAATTTTGCTGAAGGATTAGTTGAGGAACCAGTTGTTGCTAGACTATGTCTTGACTTACTTGAATACCTGGAGTAGGAAAAAAAAGGAATTAAATTAAGCAGACTTAAACAAAGATGATGGAAATATAATGCAAATTTCCCCACAAGTCATACCATGGCAAGAGACCTCTTCTGAGAAATATGTAGTAAACTTTCTAGTGGGACTTTTTCCCTAGGAAACAGAACATGAGCTAAATCAGTTTCTCTCACTCTCTCTGTTTGTTTCTCTGACACTTTATCTTATTCTTATTGTTATTATTGAGGCAGACTCTCGCTCTGTCACCAGGCTGGAGTGCAGTGGTATGATCTCGGCTCACCGCAACGTCTACCCACCTAGTTTAAGCAATTTTGCCACCTCAGCCTCTGAGTAGCTGGCATTACAGGCACGTGCCACCATACTCGGCTAATTTGTGCATTTTTAGCAGAGGTGGGGTTTCACCATGTTGGCCAGGCTAGTCTTGAACTCCTGACCTCAAGTGACCCACCTGCCTCATCCTCCCAAAGTGCTGGGATTACAAGCATGAGCCACCATGCCCAGCCTATCTCATTATATTTTGATGCCATAATCTTGTCAGGGAATCCATGATAAAAACAGTAATAACCATAAGGTTATACAGAAGGCTTAACCAAATATCCAAATGAATCTATTAATAATTTGTCTCTCATCCAGAGACAGCTGCTTTCCGTATAGAGTCACTTTGGGAAGCAGTGATGATGTAGTGGAAAGACAGCTAAACCTGGGAATGCCTGGGCTCTTCTACTATCTAACTTTAGAAAAGCCAGAATTGCTCTGAGCTTTAATGTCCTTATTTGTAAAGTGGAGTTAAGAAAATCCACCTTACACAGCTCTTAAGAATTAATTAAAACTACATGAAAGTATATTGGAAAACTAGAACAACTGCAAATGTTAGGTGCTATTAATTATTAATGAGTATTTGAAAATCAAAATTGGTAATAAACTTATTTGTCTTTATAATACAAAGGGAAAAGCCATATTATTCTGGATTTGAGATACAACTCTATCATGAACCCACTCTGTTACCTTGGTTATGTTAGTTAAAGTCTTTGAGATTAAGCTTTCTACTATAAAAAATAGATAGAAATAAATTTTTGGTAAATATTGAGAGATATTAAATACAGAGCCCTCATCACAATTCCAGTATACAACAAATCCACAGAAAACGTTAGCTATTATTTAAAATGTGATGTACTTACTAAGACATCCCAACAAACCACGTTCATCCTCTGAGCCTCTATCTGAGCAGTGTCTGTACACCCTCCACAACCTGCTTTTCTCCTCTTTTAAAAATGCTTCCGCAACAGCTTTGGTTTTACAACGGTAATAGTTTTGTAACCTTTGTAACTACTTTTGTAACTGCTATGGGCATATTCATAATTGCTTTTGCTTTAGGGGTTAGTTGAATTATCGTCATTAATTTAAAGCTCCACTTGTATTGTGTTCGGTCAGAATCATTGAAAAGTTTTATGGTGGAAATAAAATCAAATAATTTCATACTAAGAAAAAACTTTAAGGTTTTTGAATTCATGTTATTCATTCAAATTGAGAATTTCCTTAATGGTATACCTGAAAGATGGTTCTCTTTACTTCTTCTTGAATACTTCCAGTGGTGAGATCATTACATCAAAAGGTTGCTTATTTCATTGATGTAAAATTTCTAATAATTAAACAATTCTTTTTTACATTGAAAATAAATCTATCTTTCTACTACATCTGCCCATGGTTCTTGAATCTGTGTAAAACAAATCCTATCAAGTCTACCCACCAGCTTTGCAAGCATTTGAAGACCACATTAAATCTCTTTCTCTTCTTTTGGTGCAAGAATCAAATCTCTGCAATTCAGCATAGCTTAGTGCTTAAAAGAATTGGCTTTGAAATTACAGTCTCAGCTCATTTACTTTCTAGTTGTGTAATCTCTAGATTATTTAATCTGTTGTTCAGTTTCTTTGTCAAATAATACCATCTACTTCCTAAAGTTTCATTTGGAGATTAAATGTAACAATGAATTAAACAAATTAGCATGACAGTTTATGGTAAGTACTTACAGTGGATTGTTAATTAAATAATAACAGTTTAGTTGATTGTTTTTTGGTTTATAGCTCCTCTATTTATACTGGTCATCTTCCCAGCAATGTGTCCAGTATGTGAGACTTTTTCTGTAGGAGTAATGACCTGAAGATACATCATGATAGTAAGTGCATAATAAATAACTACTGATTAGGCTTCTGTCTTGAATAGTGATGTTTATTAGAGCTAGCCATATAGTCACATGCATGTATAGATAATTTGAAAAGTGATGAGGCAAGTGGTAACACAACTATCATGAGATTGTTAGCTTATGATATTGATCTGAATTGGAGCAAAGACTTGAAGGTGTAACAGACAACCAAACAAAGGGATAGCAATGCAAGTGATCTAATGTTAAAACTAGTGTTTTTCTACTATGCAAACAGTCTTGGGGGAACATATTTCCCACTTTAGAGCATCCCTTTCCAATGATATTATTACTGTTATCTCATGATTGGGTGATGAATGTTACTGACAAACTAATTGCTCCCTCAGAGCTATCACTGAGTCCCAAGTAGGGCTTAAGGGGTTCTGAAAAGAAATTTCAAGAAAGCAATCCAGAGAGAGTGAGTGTGTACAAGTCTTGATTGTACAAATCCTATGAGATCTGATCTTTATAAATAGGAGAATTAAGGCTCCTTTGGCTGGAGCACACTGTGCTCTGCTGAGAAAAAGTAAATGTGAGATCTTGTTGTAACAGTTGGAAAACTTGACTGCGTTCTCAGGTGGACAGTGTGAGTGTTCAAACTTCTACCTATGTCTCACTGTTAGCGTCTTCCCGTCACACACTAATGGGTTCACACATGGAGATCTTCCTTGTCTTTGGTGACTTCTTTCTGAAATGGACTTAAAAATCAAATTATGGAATCACAGGATATCATGGTGTCTGATCATAGGCAAGAACCAGATGCTCTCCCTCTTGCCTTTGCTGACCAAAGTGATGAAACTCACAGGAATCTGTGTTGCTCAGAGAGAATTCAGGTGTGGCTAGAATTAATAACAAGAGGCAGACTGCAGAAGCATTTCTTCCCCAGAATGTCACTGTTTCTATACTGTCTTTACTTTTGCCCAGTTCTTGGGTAATATGTGGGTGACTCATTCTGGCTTGGTCGTTCTCTTTAGAGGTGCTTTTCCATGACACTTGCCACAGCTTATGATTGGGATCCCTATGTTGAATGTGGCTCCGCAACTTGAAAGCTCCTGAATTGGAGCTGATACTAAGGTCTAGTGTTAAAGGGATAGAAAACACCTGTTATGTGATCTCTAAAACTAAATGAGGTATTTATCAATTGGGCTCTAAAGTCAAGACTGGAAATGACCAGGAGGAAATAGGACATGAAGACTTTTCCTACCTTAATATAAAGCAATGATGTGAATGCATCTGGAAAGAGTGTCATTGCCAAGCAATGGGTACCTTTCCAAGCAAGGCTGTCTTAGAAAGCAGAGGCAAACAGAGGGCACAATTTCCTAATGATTAAGGACACAGGAAATGGAATTAAACAAATCTGTCACATACTAGCTTTTTAAGCATGAGAAATGTGCTTGATTTTTCTAAGCTTCACCTTCCTATCTATAGATAAGAACAGTAATTAATAATAGTAATTTCTTTTTATAGGTAAACTTTAAAAATAAATAATAAACTTTAAAATGCTGAGCCTGTCCTTGGAACACAGTAAGTATTCATTAAATGGTGTGTGTGTGTGTGTGTGTGTGTGTCTGTGTGTGTGTGTGTGTGTGTGTGTGTTACCATGATTATTACTGAGTAATGAGAGATCCCTGAATCTTTCAGGTGGTATACTCTGCTCTTAACTTATGTAACCTACCTCATTAGTGCTGTTCTTTTTCTTTCTTTACATGGATCACTGTATTTCTTACTTCATTACGGGAACATGAATTGGATGCTTTCCTTGCTGATACTGCTTCTCAATATTTCAGTCATCTTAAGTCGGCTTAGAAACAGAAGAACCAGAACAGCATGTCTTATTAGAGTTGGAGATCTTTGACCTTTCAGGTCTAGAAAGATGTAGTCTGAAGAGTATGTAATCTTAGATCTATTCAATGATGTTATTTAATAAAATGTTTTTTGCAAACAATTACAGGATACAAACATTAAAGGAAGGTACTTAAGAATTAAGTTTAAGATATATAAAATAAAGGGAACTAAGCTATGAAGATGCAAAGGCATAAGAATGATACAATGGACTTTGTGGACTTGGGGAGAAGAGTGGGAGGGGGGCGAGGGGTAAAATACTACAAATATGGTGCAGTGTATACTGCTCAGGTCATGGGTGCACCAAAATCTCACAAATCACCACTAAATCACGTACTTATGTAACTAAAAACTACCTGTACCCCAATAACTTATGGAAGAAAGGAAAAAACTTTTCATTAGGGTTCATAGTTTTGCCAGACATTTTAGCAGATACTTCATAAACTTTAATACTAGGATATTTGTGTTACCAATGTTATAATAAGTATGATTTCCATTTGGCAGATGATGAAACTAAGTCTATGAAAGATGCCATGTAAATTGTTTTAACAAGTATAGCTAACAAATGGAAAGGCCAGGATTCATATTAAGTTTTCTGGTTTCTAACATAATTATTTTTCTGTTACGTTGCAGAGGACAATGGATAGTGGAAGTTTCTTACGTAAAGACATCACAAGAGTTCAAATAGTAAATATGCTCAAAAAGAATAAATTCATGGTACATAGGCTTCTAACTTAAGTTGAAGTGTTTTAAATATGCCTCTAAACTTCTCATCCTGTAGAAGACAAGCATCTGCCTTTACAAAGCATTCCTTCCATGAGTTGAAGAGACTGACTCTAAAATAGGCATTTCCTTACTATCTGATTTTTTTTTTTTTACATGGATCTCTCTCTTGCCTTTCCTAAGAAGGCAGGTTATTCCTTGTTAAAAACATAGCCAAAGCACTCATCAGCAAAAAGCTTGAGAACTTGACATTGGTATTTAGACTTCGGTGTCTTGGGTACCTTTTCAAGGTTAGATGTTTTCACAGTCATGAAGAATCTCTCGGTGGTGTCCGAATTCATCCTGCTGGGCATCCCGCACACAGAGGGTCTGGAGACTATGCTCTTGGTCCTGTTTTTGTCCTTCTACATCTTCACCCTTATGGGGAACCTGCTCATCTTGCTGGCTATTGTCTCCTCCACTCGGCTTCACACGCCCATGTACTTCTTCCTGTGCAAGCTGTCTGCTTTTGACATATTTTTCCCTTCTGTGAGTTCCCCTAAGATGCTGTGCTATCTTTCAGGGAATAGCCGAGCCATCTCCTATGCAGGCTGTGCATCCCAGCTTTTCTTCTACCATTTCCTGGGCTGCACTGAGTGTTTCCTGTACACGGTGATGGCCTACGACCGCTTTGTTGCCATTTGTCACCCTCTACGCTACACCGTAATCATGAGCCACAGAGCGTGCATCATCCTAGCCATGGGGACCTCATTCTTTGGCTGCATTCAGGCCACCTTTCTGACCACTCTCACCTTCCAATTGCCTTACTGTGGCCCCAACGAGGTGGACTATTATTTCTGTGATATCCCAGTCATGCTGAAGCTGGCTTGTGCAGATACCTCAGCCCTGGAGATGGTGGGGTTCATCAGTGTGGGTCTGATGCCCCTCAGCTGTTTCTTTCTCGTCCTCACCTCTTACAGTCGCATCGTCTTCTCCATCCTGCAGATCCACTCTGCCAAGGGCCGACGCCATGCCTTCTCCACCTGCAGTGCCCACCTCACTGCCATCCTGCTTTTTTATGTGCCAGTGGTCCTCATTTACCTGAGGCCAACCCCCAGCCCCTGGTTGGATGCAACTGTTCAGATTCTGAATAACCTGGTCACCCCCGTGCTGAACCCCTTAATCTACAGTCTCAGGAATAAGGAGGTGAAATCATCACTAAGGAGGGTCCTACATCAGCTGGGCTTCCTTCCTGAGCAGTTGTAAAGAGAAATAAGTAACAACCACTTCAACCACACTTCATAGCTTATAACAATTTTTATTTGGCTCTCACAAATATTTTTGAAATTGAGGGCACAGGTATTATTATTTCCATTTTACAATGTGGAGACTAACACTCAAAGTAACTTGTCCAGGGACATGTGAGGAGTGAATGGCAGAATGAGGACTCTAGAGCTGGTTTTGTGACTCTGGGGCCTGTGCTCTCTTGAGGAAATCATACTGAGAGAGAGAGAGAGTGAGAGAGAGACAGAGAGAGAGAGAGAAACTCTTCTCAGCAGGCAGAACAGCCTGGAGCTTCTGCTTCTCAATCTGTATTTTCTTCTTCCTCCCACATCCCCTCCTCCTCTTCATTTCCCTCCCACTGTGACATTTATTCATCTTGACTGCAGTGACTATATCCTCAAATGCCTGCATTGGATAAGCCCTTATTTTTATTCATCTACAAGTTGTTAAAAATGTTATTCAGTCCAAAAGGAATGAGGAATGCCTCCTACAATATGGATGAACTTGAAAAGCTAATGCCCAGTGGAAAAAGAAAGCCAGACACAATAGGTCACATATTGTATGATTCCATTCCTATTAAATATCCAGAGCAGGTAAATGCATTAAAACAGAGGAAATTGATTTTTTTATTTTTTAGTTTATTGTGGGGTGATGAAAATGATTTGGAACTAGGTAGAAGTGATGATTGCACAACTCTGTGAACGTGCTATGTACAATATGAATGTGAATGTACACAATTCCACTGATTTGTTCATTTTAAAATAATTCATTTTTTGTTATGTAAATTGTACCTCAATTTAAAAAATCACTCTCTCAAAAAAAAGAAAGAAAAGAAAGAAAAGAAAAAGTGGGTTTTTTTGTTGTTGCTAGTGGTGGTGGTGGTGCATCCCAACTGATTTAAATAGAATCCTGTTACTTCTGAACCATAAGGAAGTTGTATAAAGAGAAAGGCTTCTGGCTGGGACCTGAGGCAGTCTCCTATGGGTAAAGCAGAGATACCAGTGTGCTGTATCACTTCCAAACCCTGCCTGCCGGGCTTAAACCTGGAAACAGGCCCTGGCTGTGAAGATGCAGCATGTGAGTGAGATGTGAAGATAGGTAGGGGAATCCAAACAAGGGCAACTGTGCTGCGATCCCACGTTAGAAAGTCTGGCTTTGGGTAGGGCGCAGTGTCTCACATCTGTAATCCTAGCACTTTGGGAAGCCGAGGTGGGTGGATCACCTTAGGTCATGAGTTCAAGACTAGCCTGGCCAACATGGTGAAACCCCATCTCCACTTAAATATAAAAATTAGCCAGTCATAATGGCAGGTGCCTGTAGTCCCAGCTGCTCAGGAGGCTGAGATGGGAGAATCCCTTGAACCCAGGAGACAGTGGTTGCAGTGAGCCAAGATTGCGCCACTGTACTCCAGCCTGGGTGACTGAGTGAGACCCCATCTCGAAAAAAAAAAAAAAAAGAGAAAGTCTTGCTCAGTACAACGAAGAGGCAATGCTGGGTACAAGATGTTGTTGTTTGGTGTCTTTGCCTTCTCTGTTGACTAAAAGGGTTTGATTTTGGTCACCCTTCTTACATTTCTTTATTTTTGGCTGAAATATGTTAAGAATGAGAAGTGAGCTATTGTTTTCATAACTGAATTCATTGAGAATCCTATCATACTGGGGAAATATGTTGCTGTGAACTTTGCTCTAACAGGGCTGTAAAGAGCATGATGGAAGAGGAGAGGGCAGAAGCAGAGACCAGTGCTTTTTCCCCACCTGCATTTCTTAGAATTAGAGAGCAGTCAAGAAAGGACCAGAACAAATGAGCAACACTGTGTCAGTGCCTCCAGCCAGTGGTTAAGCCTGCACAGCTCCTGGAAGGGAGACAAATGTTTGCCTGGTCACTACTCAAATTCCTAAAAACCTCCTTCAGTGCTGTTTCCCCCTTGTTTTCCAGTAAACAAGAACCTAAAAGGGAAGCTAGAAATACATCTCAAATTATTTCAAATTTATTCCAAATCACACGCCCTTCTCAAGCCTCTTTGAGTCCACTCTGAAGAGCCCTTCCCATGCCTCAGTTTTCTGGTTGTAGCAGCATAGTCAGTAAAAACAGATGAATTTGTAAACATAAAAGATGGGATCTGATTCCTTTTCAGATTTTCACTATTCAGATGTTGTTTGATGAATAACTCTGTGCAAGGGTGAGGAATACAAAGTTAAAAAGATATGACCCCAGCTGCACCAAAATGAGAGTCTGCTGGAGAAACAAATAGACATACAACTAACTAGAACACCCCATCATTAAACTATGATTAAGATGCACAATACAGCAGAAAATCTGGAGTACGTTTTCCTCATTTGAAGAAAGGACCTTACAGCAAAGGTGTTGAAGATTGAAAATGTTATGTTGTTTGTTTTTTCAATATTAAGAATGGCTGAGGAGTCTTTTCCAGGGAGAGGCAACATACTTCTCAGCCTTTATATGTGAGGGGAGAGCAGTGAGAGAGGATTATTTGGGCAGGTATCACTTAACTGTTTGCCATTTATGACCAAATGCCTTTGCAGGAAAAATAAAATTTAGTGTGCCTTCTGTTTTCAGAGTTCTTCTCCAGCTCAGTTCTTTGTTCATTGAATTTGATGTCTTGAACAAAAAAACTATATCCCTTTCTCCTTAAATAAGAAGACGTTTCTGCTCATCCAAGTGATTCTGAGAGATGCTGTTCTTAAGTCTCCAGGTAGTGTCTGAGTTCTCTTTCCACCTAAGCAGGAGCCCAGAATGCCAGCCCCAACCTGCAGGTGTGCAGGCCCAAGTTGGGTGTGAGGGTGAGCTGATATTTTTCTGTGTTCTGTTATCTAAGGGGTAGTGTAAGAAGAACTTGAGAAAAACTGTCAAAGGGAAAACCTCAAACCAAGTAGACAATCTAGAAGAATATTTAACCCACAGGGGCAAAGCAAGACAAAAAAATCAAGTGCCAAGACCAGGGAGGCCAGAGAAAACAAGAATATTGAAGCAGAGGATCAGAGGATGTTTTGAGCAGAACAGGCTCCAGCACAGCCTTTCCTGAGACAATGGGTTGAAGCATCGTCTAAGAGGTGCATCCAAGACCTGATGCCAAGTGGATTCTAGTTTCTTTAAAGGCTTCTTTGTTCTCCCCCCATTTTGTTTTCTTTTTGCAAGACACTCCTGTATTCTCCAGTCACTGCTCCTTTTTGCTCTATTCTAATTTATTTTTTTACAAAACTGATGCCTGTTCTGAGTTTCACTTAGGTTGTTTTGTTTTACCTGTAGTCCCAAGAGCGCAAAACTATGATGGGGGCATCCAAAATGAAAACCTATGATGCGGACACTAAAAGTGAAGCTAAGGTGATGGCCACTGACATGGCAGGGGAGGATTGTGAAGAGGGGTTTTCAAAGGAGCATTCACAGGGTCTGGGACCTGTTCTGTTTATTTCCTGCCCTCTCTGACCCTTGCTGGTTTGTTCTAAATCAAATTGATTGAAATGAATGAATAACCAGTCAGAAAGGATGTTTTCAGTCACTCAATTGGCAGTTACTTTTGGTCAAGGATATTGACTCCACCTTTGCAAAAATAATTAGTCAAGCTAAGAGAATAGCATTGTTACATTATATGTTGTATTAGTTCACTTAGGGTAAGAGGGGCAATAATACCTGTTATTGTTGGAGTGCTACACTGGTGAGAAACAATTGAGCCTACTCTATATCATTCCTTTATTTTACATTCTGTTTAAAAATATTATTTTAATTATTGTTTTGCTAATAAGCTATAATAATGATACCATTAAAAAGCCATTCTTTATTGTCCTGTTGGATGTCTGTTTTAAAAAAAAGTTTTTATTAAATATTAAACATTTAGAAAATAATACTCATGAAAAATATGTAAAATATAAGGAACTGTGATACAATGATACAATGAACATATGCATTCCATTACCTAGTATAAAAACAAGAGTAATGCTAGTGCCTTGGAAATTCTCCATAGACCTTGGCCTGATCACACATTCTTCTTTCTCTCTAGAAGTTATCATTCTCTCAAGTTTCGTGTTTATTATTCCCTTGATGTTATTTGCATTTCACCTGCTATGTTTGTGTCCCTAAACACCTGTGTTTGTAACCCTTCTTTGCAAAGCTTTGAACTTAATTATTAATATAATTCTACTGAAATTGGCTTTTTTCACTTAACTATTACATATATATTTCAATTTCCTCCCCTTTTATTTTTAGTTGACACATAATAATTTTACATTTATGGGATACAGAGTGATTTTCAATATGTGTACACAACGTGTAATGATCCAATCAGGGTGATTAGCATATCCATCGCCTCAAACATTTATCATTTCTTTGTGTTGTGAACGTTCAAAATCCTCTCTTCTAGCTTTTTGAAACTATATAGTAAATTATTTTTAACCATATTTACCCTATAATGCTATAGAATACTAGACCTTCTTCCTCCCATCTAGCTGTAACTTTGTATCGATCAACCAACCTTTTCTTATCCTCCATTTTCCCTTCCCCTTCCAAGCTTCTGATAACCACAATTTTACTCTCTGCTTCTATGAACTTAATTACTTTAGCTCCCATATATGAGTGAGACTATGTGGTATTTATCTTTCTGTGCCTGACTTATTTCACTTAACGTAATTATGTATTGCATATGTCTGAAATTAACTCATTATTTTCAAAGCGTAGTGTCTCATTGTATGAATATATAAACATGTATTTGCTACTGTTTTTTGTTTTTGTTTTTGTTTTTTTTTGAGACGGAGTCTCGCTCTGTCTCACGGGCTGGAGTGCAGTGGCCGGATCTTAGCTCACTGCAAGCTCCGCCTGCCGGGTTCCCGCCATTCTCCTGCCTCAGCCTCCCGAGTAGCTGGGACTACAGGCACCCGCCACCTCGCCCGGCTAGTTTTTTTTTTGTATTTTTTTTTTTTTTTTTTTTTTTAGTAGAGACGGGGTTTCACAGTGTTAGCCAGGATGGTCTCGATCTCCTGACTTCGTGATCCGCCCGTCTCAGCCTCCCAAAGTTGCTACTGTTTTTATCCGTAAGTAAATAAGTGTACTTTTCCAAAATAGAAGAACTGTTTTTGTTTCTGTTTCTATCTTGAGACTGGGTGTCGCTCTGTGTCCCAGGCTGGAGTGCAGTGGTGCAGTCACAGCTCACTGCAGCCTCTACCTCCTGGGCTCAAGTGATCCTCAGCCTGCTGTATAGCTGGGTCCTCCAGCATAGGCCACCACGCCCAGCCAATTTTTGTAGTTTTTGTAGAGACAGAGTTTCACCATGTTGGCGAGGCTGGTCTCAAACCCTTGGGCTCAAATGATCCTCTCACCTTACCCTCCCAAAGTGCTGGGATTATAGGTGTCAGACACCACACCCAGCCCAGAACTCCTTTATTTTAAATTAACATGTTTTGGTGAGTTTTTTGTACTTATTAATGTGTATACATATGACACAAAGATACCATCACCAAACTCTCCTCAAAATTTCCTTCTACTAGGGCATGCAGGAAACAGAACATTTTATTTAGTTTAGATATGTCCACCAGCAGACATTGAGGCAAAAGTTTGGGCCTAAGCAATTCGTTTGGAAGATGATGTCAGAGAGCATGATAAGGGAGTGAGAAAGAGAAAGGAAAGAACAGCCAACTAAGTGCATGCCTATGGTTTACCACTGTGGTGAACTGGGGCTTAATCCCACGGGGACCTCCGAAATACAGTGTATAACGACTGCCAAGCTGTCCCACTGGGGTGCAAAGGAAGCTGGGGTATTTTTAGTTGGTGGATGTTTTTGAGAGCATTGATTAGGTGCTCCGGCCTGCTTCTTATTCGTAAGCTGAAAAGAATTCTGTGGCGAGAGACTTTCCTCAGGTAGAGGAAACAAAGGATCCTTTGTGTGCTAAAGGATCCCTTAGCACACAAAGAAACTCTCTGAAGGTGACTTCTGGAGTGGGCTGAGGAGATGTGGACAGAGGTCCTAGGAAATGTTATGGTCATAGTTTATTCACATTCTAAAGTAGTTTCTTTCCAGAATGGAAACCACATAATACTACTCTGTTTCTTTTGGATTTTCAATAATTGTTTGTTGCTTATAGGTTGAATTAAAATAATTCAGTACTGTAGCTGCAGAATTAATGATCAAAACCAACATATCTCTTTAGTCTCCTCAAAATCATAAGTTCACCCAGCAATATCCCATTGCTCTCTTTCTTGTCATTGTTTAAATACACCACTTCATATTTTTATTCATACATTGATTTGTTATTTCAATAAACCATTTTCTATTTAATACGTATCATGTTAAACACTGGAATTGGCCGGGCGCGGTGGCTCAAGCCTGTAATCCCAGCACTTTGGGAGGCCGAGACGGGCGGATCACGAGGTCAGGAGATCGAGACCATCCTGGCTAACACGGTGAAACCCCGTCTCTACTAAAAAAATACAAAAACTAGCCGGGCGAGGTGGCGGGCGCCTGTAGTCCCAGCTACATCGGGAGGCTGAGGCAGGAGAATGGCATGAACCCGGGAGGCGGAGCTTGCAGTGAGCTGAGATCCGGCCACTGCACTCCAGCCCGGGCGACAGAGCGAGACTCCGTCTCAAAAAAAAAAAAAAAAAAACACTGGAATTACAAAGATCTGTATGTCTTATTCTTATGAAGCTCATAGCTAAGGATGGGAGATAGCTACAGAAATAATTAAAATAATATGTGAAAAATATTTAATCAAAGTATATATAATTTAGAAAAGCAAAATGAAGGCAGAAATGATTAATTCTGTGCAGATTTTAAGAAGACCTAAAACATTTAAAATAGATTCATTCACGATTCTGTGACTTAATACATTTTAATGTTCTCTCTTGGTGTGCCCTTCCCTGATTCCTCTGCTGGACAAACTTCTACTCATCCCACAACACCCAAGTTAGCAAGTCATTTTCTTTAAAATTTTCCCATCTTAGACATAATTTCTTTTTTCTGTGTTTCAGTTTTGTATCATGGCATAAAACGTTATCTCGCTATGTCAAAATAAGATTGGCAAAATGACTTTTAACAGTTAACTAGGGGCAGAGAGGTAAAGAAAAAAGACAGATGAGTAGTCACAGTTCAGAACTGTCCAAACCTTCATTTGTTGAATAAATACATGAAAGAATGGTTTGTGGAAACATTTCGTTGATGATCAGTACCTCAGTCTATACATTTGTTAGATGTCATTGAACATCTGCTAGGGACAGACTCATGATGTACTTTGAGAAGAATACTAATATTTATGCTGACAGAGGTAACATAATCCGACACACATGATTTGAATTTCATCTTAACTTGTATAAACTTATGATTTTAACATGTTACTCAGCTAATTTAAGTTGTTGTATTGTAATTTGTTGAAATAGTAATATTTAAACTTACTTTGCTTAATTGTAAAGATTAAGTTCGTTTTTTAAAACATCAAAAAATGTATCTTGAATATAATAAAGATCTGATAAGTATGTTACCTTCCCCTCCTCTCTGTTTTTTTTTTTTTTAAGAAAACTTTTTATGTAAAAAAATAAAAATAAAAAGTAATAGAAAATCAGTGTTCATGGTAAATGGTTTATATTCTTTTGGGCATCTACCCAGTAATGATGGTACTTCTGTTTTTAGCTCTTTGAGGAATCACCACACTGCTGACCACAATGGTCAGACTAATTTATACTCCCACCAACAGTGTATAACCACTCCCTTTTCTCAGCAAACTTGCCAGCATCTATTCTTTTTTCACATTTTAATGACAGCCTTTCTGGTATGAAATGGCATTTCATGGTGGTTTTGATTTGCATTTCTCTAATGATCACTCATGTTGAGTTTTTCTTCACATGCTTGTTGGTCACATGTATATCTTCTTTTGAAAACTGTTCATGTCCTTTGCCCAATATTTAATGGGGTCGTTTTTTCTTATACATCTGTTTAAGTTCCTTATAGATGTTGGATATTAGACCTTTGTCAGATGCATAGTTTGCAAAAAATTTCTCCCATTCTGTAGGTTGTCTCTTTCCTCTGTATATTTAAATATATATATATATATATATATATATATATATTTTTTTTTTTTTTTTTTTTTTTTTTTTTTTGCTGTGCAGAAGCTCTTTAGCTTAATTAGATCCCATTTGTCAGTTTTTGCTTTTGTTGTGATTGCTTTTGACAGCTTCATCATGAAATCTTTGCTCATGTAGATGAGCAAAGAATGGTATGGTCTATGTCCAGAATGGTATTGTCTAGGTTGTCTTTCAGGGTTTTTAAAATTTGGGGTTTTACATGTAAGTTTTTAATTCATCTTCAGTTGATTTTTGTATATGGTGCAAGGAAGAGATTCAATTTCAATCTTCTGCATATGGGTAGCCAGTTATCCCAGCATCATTTATTGAAAAAGGAGTCCTTTCCCCATCACTTGTTTTTGTCAGCTTTATCAAAGATCAGACGGTTGTAAGTGTGTGACTTTATTCCTGGGCTCTCTATTCTGTTCTGTTGGTTTATGTGTCTTTTTTGTAGCAGTACCATGCTGTTTTGGTTACTGTACCCTTGTAGTATAGTTTGACATCTGGTAACATGATGCCTCCAGCTGTGTTCTTTTTGCTAAGGATTGCCTTAGCTATTCAGGCTCTTTTTTGGTTCCATATGCATTTTTAAATACTTTTCCTCTAATTCTGTGAAGGTGTCATTGGTAGTTTAATAGCAATAACATTGAATCTGTAAATTGCTTGCGGCATTATGGTTATTTTAATAATATTAATTCTTCCTATATATGAGCATGGAATGTTTTTCCTTTCGTTTGTGTCATCTCTGACTTCTTTGAATAGTGTTTTGTAATTCATGCTTTAGATCTCTTTCCCCTCCCTGGTTAGCTATATTCCTAGGTATTTTACTCTTTTTGCTGCAGTTGTAAATGGAGTTGTGTTCCTGATTTGGCTCTCAGCTTGGACATTGTTGATGTATAGGAATGCTGATGATTTTTGTACATTGATTTTTTTATCCTAAAACTTTGCTGAAGTTGTTTATCAGCTGAAGGAGATTTTGGGCTGAGATTATAAGGTTTTCTAGCTATAGAATCAAGTTTTCTGCAAACAGGGATAGTTGGACTTCTCTTTCTAGTTGAATGCCCTTTATTTCTTTCTCTTGCCTGATTGCTCAAGCCAGAACTTCCAATACCATGTTAAATAGGAATGTTGAGAGAGGACATCCTTGCCTTGAGGTGATTTTCAAGGGGAAATCTCCTAGATTTTGCCCACTCAGTATGATGTTGGCAGTGGGTTTGTCATAGATGGCTCTTATTATTTTGAGGTATGCTCCTTCTACCATAAAGACATATGCTTGTGAATGTTCATTGCAGCACTATTTATGATAACAAAGACATGGAATCAATCTAAATGCCTATCAATGACAGATTGGATAAAGAAAATGTGGCACATATATACCATGTAATGTGATGCAGCCATAAAAAAAGAATGAGATCATGTCTTTTGCAGAAACATGAATGGAACTGGAGGCCATTATTCTTAGCAAATTTACACAAGAACAAAAAAACAAGTATCGTCACTTATAAGTGGGAGCTAAATGATGAGAACTCATGGACACAAAGAGGAGAACAACAGACACTGGGGCCCATTTGAGGATGGAGGCTGACCAGAGGAGGGAGAGGATCAGAAAAAGTAACCATCTGGTGTAGCAGCAATGCTCATACGGGGGTACCAGCTGTTGGGTGGGGCCTGTCCCTTGCAGACCCCTGACCCAGCAATGGATGGAGTACACTGACGCACAGATAGTCTGCTTTGCCAGTACAACTGAGTGTGTCCAAGCTGCTTACAGACTCCCTGCTGAGTCCTGTAAACAGTTGCAACTCAGCCTGATCAGCTAGTGAGACTTGCATTTATTCAGTAAGATTAATTATCAAAGGCTTGAGTCAACACCTTTCGAGGGTATTGACATTGTGGACTTCCCTAGTGGAAAGCACGTAAGCACCCAGGATATATCAAAGGTTAGTCTTAGATCACATGAGTAAAGAAGCTAGCTAGGTAAACTACTCTGCCTTCCTTTGTTACTACTTTAATTTGTTTAGCTAAAGGTAAAGGGACCAGCTTGCCTTAGGTCAGATCTATTACCGAAGTTATGCAAAATTCTCAGCCTTCCAAGAAGATTTGTGTCTATCGCTATAGCTATCTCTAATATTTTTCCCACCAGCTTGATTGAACCCCAACAATCAGGCACTAGGCTTAGTACCTGGGTGGCAAAATAATCTGTACGACAAGTCCCCATGACAAAAGTAACTATATAACAAACCTACACGTGTACCCCTGAACCTAAAATAGATAAAATAAAATTAAAAAATAAAGAAAATTAACATTGAACTTATAAACTTTTTCTTTGGAAACAACTCTTCAAGAATACTAGTGACAGTGTTTAAGAATGTGCTCAGCTTTGTGGTCAGACAGATCTGATTTTAAGTTTCCACAAAGTCACTGATCATTTGTGTGGCTTTAGACAGGTCCTTGGAGTAGAGTCTTGTCAAATGTATTACAAGGAGGATCAAAGTACTTAACTCATATGGTTATTGTGAAGATAAAATTATGTTATCCATGCAAAATGCTTAGTGCAGAGCTTAGCATGTAGTACAAAATTAACGTGTAAGCCAGTCAGGCTTCGTAAAAGAAAGAGAACCAATAGAAAAAATATATATAAAACAAGATGATAAGGAATTGGTTCACATGACTATGAAGGCTGAAAAGTCCCAAGACCTGCAGTTGGCAGGTGGAGGCCCAGTAGAGCTGATTGTGTAAGTTCAGTCTGAATCCAAAGGCCTGAGCACCAGGAGAGACAACGGTGTAAGTTTTAGCCTGAGGGCAGAAGTCCCATGTTTCAGGTCAATCAGTCAAAGTACCAAAGTTGTGTCTTTCTTAGTGTTTTTGTTCTATTCAGGCCTTCAACTGATTGGATGAGGGTCACCCATGTTAGGGAGGGCAATCTGCTTTACTCATTCAAATGTCAATCTCATAAAAAAAGTCTTCACAAACACACCCAGAATAATGTTTGACCAAATATTTGGGCACTCAATGTCCAGTCAAGTTGACACATAATATCAACCACCATAACCAGTATTGAATATTGTATATAATAAAACTTTCATTTTAATTTCAAATACTCACTTTAAAGGTTATTTTGTACTTATGCAACGTGTTGGGTTGAAACAAAATTGGATGAGGCTGTTTCCCATTATAGTTCTCAGAATTACTTTTCCTTCAAACGAAGTTACTGAAATGCTGAATCCTTGAACATGTGACCCCATAAAAGTAATAGTTATTGGAATTACACAGTCTGTGTCAACCCATTGTATATTTGGCCTTTAGCTATGCTAACAAATTATAGGTAGACAAAAAAATTACAGGTAAACAAAGACTTAATAAGAAAAAAAAGCAGCGAAAAAGACCCTGTTCTCAATTTGTCTCAAATCCTCAGGAAACATGAGAAATGGCAACTGTTACTGGTAAATACTGCCAGAAATTAAGAATTTATCAAAATAAGTTAACACAATCAACAATACAAGATTAAAGGTTACATTCGATTAAATAGGACTGAGATTAGATGAGCAAACTGATAGGTTTATTAAAATTGTAAGCGTGAATGGAACAAGATAAGGAGATAAAGCTACCATCAGGAATGTTTGAAATACAAAAAAAAAAAAATGTAAAATTTTGTTGTGGTAACTAAGATTTATAGAGCATTTATCCTGCTGCGAACACTATGCTTGGTC
This sequence comes from Piliocolobus tephrosceles, assembly GCF_002776525.5. Lineage (NCBI taxonomy): Eukaryota > Metazoa > Chordata > Mammalia > Primates > Cercopithecidae > Piliocolobus > Piliocolobus tephrosceles. Next base: position 113,520,581 of record NC_045446.1, read on the forward strand.
CCTTACAACCTTATCTCATCTGGATCTTATAGTAACCCTGTGAGGTAAGTCCTTATTGTTATCTGCTTTTTACAGTTTAGAAAAATGAGACTGAGAGCTTGAGCAACTTGCTCAAAATCACACACATGTCCTGTAGTCTTCAGCCCTCATTTTGTCTGACTTTGATGCCCAACTGTGCTCTCATGCCTCTCATGTACAATGTATGATGTGTAGCATTGGCCAAAGCAAGTGCTTTCCATAGTCACTCCTATTAACATCGTTTGTTAAAACTCAGAAAATGGTCACTGTTTTTTCAGTTGTATAATGGAAAGCTCCTGGCAGGAAACACATGTACAAAAACTTTTGTTATTGCTGACATCAAGCTATAGAATCTCTCGAAGGGAATCATTGAGAATAATTTTTTTTAAGTTAATTGATGTCAAAGGCATTCATTTCTATGAGATACTTTTTATGCTAATTATGATTTTGGCTATTTTGCCCTTAATTGTTGGTTTCCACTTGTGAGCTGTGTCATGAGGTAAAGAGGATTAGTTAGTTAGTCAATGCAAGAAGGCTTGTTACAGTGTTTATATCTTGGATTCACTCTGCAATTGTTATTCCAAGGAAAAACTAACTATGAGTGTAATGCATACATGTTATTATACAACTTCATTTCCAGACACATGTTCATGGATAATTTCATTCACATCAGTTTTTTCAGCATTTCCAAGGTGAGGCTGATTCTTTCTAAATCGCTGCATTAAAAAGCAAACAAGCAACTTCCCCCCTCCTCAAAAAAAAAAAAAAAACAAACAAAAATTTCAGAAAACTAGCTTCCCTACAACATTACCTCTCCTGTGGGAGTTAGTGTTAAAACTGTCACTTGTCAATTGCAATACAATTAAATAGCCTTGGTTGAAATTGACAAGAAAGAACAGTGAAAATATGGAGTTTTAAATGTCAAAGCTCTAAGTGGCTGCATATTCTGAGTGTGGACTTTTCTCACTTCAAAGAAGCATCAGTGGAACCTGTCAATCATATTTCATTCCTCAGAGCTGGCTTTGATCAGCACATGGTGAAAAGCTCAATTAAAACCCCACAGTTAAATTGAGCAGCAGGGCCAGGGTAAGTAATTTGAGACTTAGTGTGAATTTCAAGAGGGACTGTTAACCATGACACTCCTCATAGATTAAATTAGGTACTTGCTAATTTTTTCCGTCAGTACTTGCTGTGAAGATGTATTACACCGCATGACAAACCGCCTCCCCACCATTCTGAAGCCCCAAAGTTAGAGGCACTTTATGTTCTTAGTCAGTTACATGACATTAGGGGGTATTTAATTACCTTAAATACCTACAAAGAAACACACACTACATACACACACATACATGCACACACAATATAATTAATCAAGGTAACAATTTTGATAATACACCAATAGAATGAAATTTGTTGCTTTTAATTAAATATTAGAAAAATCCTTTGGGGTCCACAATAACAAACCATCTCTATCAAAATAGAAGATAAATGCTTATGTACTTATAAGTGGATGGAAGTGGATGGGACCTTGAGTGTCATGTAAAGCTTTAAAAAAAAGTATGATAAAACAACTGGACACAGAAAGACCTAACAGCATACACAAAATAACACAGAAAAAGTGAGAACAAAGTGAGGTTCTCTGCTATCCAAGGTTACTTTAAGAAAAGGATTGAAATCTAATTCAGGATTTAAGTCTTCTATTGATCTTGTCTGATTTTGAATAAGGTTTTATAATTATCTTTGTATTTGTCTTATCTATTGCACACATTGCAAATTCCCCAAGAATAGGCACTGTGTGCCCCGTATGTCTTCTACCACTAATCCTGTCTTTATTTCTACTGCAGTGGTTCAGCACAAGAGCCTGAGCAGAGCTGAAAGCCTATTAACTATTTTTAATATTGAGTTGGCTATCTCCTTGTAAATGATATCCTTATGTAGCCAGCCCTTAGGCCTCTGCCAGTCTCATTACTTACAGAGCTGACCCTAGCCACTCAGAAGCCAACGGTGAATAGAATTAAAGAGAAACATTTAGACTAGACTTCACAACAAAAGCTTACCTACGTGCACCATAATCATATCTTATTTTTATATATGATTATTAAACAGAACTTTTGAACTAAAAGGGACCTCAGAGATCACCAATAAAAACACAGCTCTTTTAAATGAGGAAAAAAATCTACATAGCTAGGTGAGTGTGCACATAAACAAGTACACTAAATTGGGAATTCTGCTTCTCATCAAGATATCTGAGGGATAAGTAGGTTTTCTCTTATTTTAACTAGCTGATATATTAATGTAGCAAACATTCATTGAGGATCTACAAAGATACTTAGCTAGGAGCTATAAAAAATGTGAATCAGACAGAGGCCTTTATAAAATTAACTATGCAACAAATTATATATTACCAGTCATAAGAAAAATACATTTAAAATTTGAAGTGGATTCAAATGAGAAAGGTTAGTTTCATCTGGGTATATCATGGTTGGCCTGAGGGAAAACGTGACATTCAAATTTAGCTTTATTGGCCTCTAGAATTTGAAAATTTGGGAATAGCAGTTGGTTTTAGAGAAAAAATCCAGGAGAGACTAAGGCATAGAAATAAGAAGAAAATGAAAAAAAAAATTAGTTCTTATTTTTTCTTTAATTAAAGAAATCAATAATGTAGAATACTTAATATTATCTATTTATATTATTGTACTATTATACAGTATACATTATTTTTATTTTATATTATTATTATAGAATAGTATTTTATAGAGTTTATACTTATAGTGTTATATATTTATATTTATTTCGTATAAATAATATTCACTTAGCCATGCTAAGACATTAGCTCTATAGTCAGGACCCAAGGAAAACAAAACAGCAAGCTCGAAATTAATTGTTAGGCTACCTTCCTGTGCTTTGCTTTCCTCTCTGCTTTTGGTTTCCATGGAGACCTTTCCAGAGAGGACCCAGTGAGTCAGCAACAGACAAAGCCAGTTCACTGAGCTCTGTGAAATTAGCAGTAAGCTTTAAGGTCAGTGATAATGTTGCAAGTGAAATACACTGCTCAAATAATTTTCAATGTTCATTAAATTTAACTAGGCCTATTATCTTCTGCTCGAAATTCTGCTCCAGCGATTATATTTTCAGGCCCTTGATTCACACCCAGATATATGTGGTAATAGAATTGATGTCACTGTCATACCTCTTGGGGAGCCACAGCAGATTTCAAACATACTGAGAGGATACAAAATGGATAAACTATTGTTCACATGCTACAAACTCAGATATAGAAAAATGTAATTTCTTTTGATTTTTTTTTAAACTGAGCTCATTTTTACTCCAAGATTTCATTTCTGTCAAGTGATAAGAAAAAATAATCTAGTTCTCTTTAAGTAAACCCAGTCAATTTTGAGTTTTCTCTCCTCATCTTCATCTTCACAGAGTTTATTCTAAGCTCTGGGACTTACACAACACCACAACATTGGTGGGGAGGAGGGTCTACTTTTCTCCTTTGATAGGCCTTCCTTTGCCCTCCGATAATATGTACAACATCTTGTGATGGCATTTGATCATTTAGAGCCATCTGCACGTGTTCTGGGATTAACCTATTCCTGTTACGGTTGTTATACTGAGGTTCAACACCACTCTTCCTTGGAGAATTATTTTACAATAATTTGAAGACCGTTTTGGATTGATAGTTTTCCTTCAAAATTTAATTTTATTTTCTTTAAAATTTCATTATTTAGCTAGTAAAAATATTATCCTGATAAATCAAAAAAGTCATTTTTAAAAGAACTAAGATTACAAGAGTAAGAAAGATGGCTCAAAGGATGGCCAAATATACTTTGAATCATAGAATCAAGTTGATATGTAAAACACAAGACTCACAAATATAAATATTTTATTATAAAATTCAGTATCAATGATTTGGTTTCAGAAATACAACATAATATGTTAGATCAAATTAATGTTCTGTATTAGAATTGTATTGGTTCTATAGTTGTTTTTTAGCATTAGTTCGTTTTTGTTTCATTACAGTAGAAATGTTGTAAACAAGAGTTTATATCTAACTTTGTGTTTGAAACAGCATACATGTAAGGAAATGAGTAAGTCAGTATGAATTTTTTTTTCTTCTGTGTGTAACTGAAATCTAAATGCCAATAGTCTACATCCAGCATTTCACCTCTGCATGTATATCCAAGAGAACTGAAGACATACGGTCGCAAAAAAAACTTGTATACAAATTTTCTTAACAATATTATTAATAGCCAAAAGTGGAACAAACTCATATGTCCATAAACAAATGATAAACATGTGGTATATTCATACAGTGAAATATTAGCGAATCACAAAAGGGAATGAAGAGCTCATAAATGTCACAATGTGAGCAAATCTTGATAACATTATGCTAATTTAAAGAAATTAGATACAAAAGGCCTTATATTGTATGATTCTGTTTATAGGAACTGCCCAGAAAAGACAAATCAATAGAGACAGAGTGTAGATTAGTGGGTGCCCAGGGCTAAGGGTAGGAACAGGGAGAAACTTCAGATGGGCGTGGAGAATCCTTTCAAAGTAACAGAAATATTCTAAAACTGGCTTAAGGTATTGCTGCAAAACTGTAACTTTACAAAATATAATTGAATTCTACACTTTAAAAGGATGTGTTTCTGGTATGTGGATTATATTTCAATAATCTTGTTAAAAATTCTGATAGTTTAGTTCTCTTAAAGACATGATGCCAACCATTTTTAATAGTGCTTATTAAATAAAAATAATTAAACTAGTGTCAATTCTTCACATTTGCAGATAATTTGTATTTCAAGAAAATGTTTGCACACACAATATTTCAGTTGAAATTCATAAAATAGATGTGAGAGTTAGTATCATAATCTCAATTTTGTAGGTAAAGAAATTCAGTGATATTGAGACAGTTTAAGTAACTTGTATATTCTTATACATCAATAATTGCATGATCAAGATTTGAACCCAGAACTTATGATTCAAAATTGTATGCTCTGGTTGTCATGTAGCAATCATTGGTTTGAGGAGCTATCAATTACTGAGAATTTTTAAAATGTCAGAAAGGAAAATTTTTGAAGGAAGACTATCTCTGCTTTTCAGGTAAAATTTACCAGTTGAGTTAAAGTGAATGCTCTCTGAGGTGCCTCATAGATCTTCCAGAGTGGTCCTGAGTAAAAGTTTCACCATCTGGTGTACATGAACCAATTGGTTATGTCCTGGTTAAAAGAAAATCATTAGTTTCTCCAAACTAATTAGTAAGACAATGATGCAATCTCTAAGCCTTAGGGACTCAAGACAGACCTCATTGAATCAGGCCCTGTAGTGATGCCAGTTCTGTTTAAACCTCTGATACCCACTCTTGGGAGAAGCATGAAAGCCTGCAGAAAGGACCAGAGGATCAATGGGTTTAGGGGTTTATTTGCACACACCTTGACTAGCTCAAGGGTAAAGGCATAGAAAAACCACAATTCTAGGTGCCAAGACCAAGTCAGTCTGTAGAACCCTTTCTTCGTAAGGTGACCCATAAAATCATCCGTAAGTGGTACCAGAAAAATAAAAGAGAATAAGCCTCTATTTGACTTGGACCAGAGCATGATATACATGAAAAATGTAAGCCTATACTTTTATTATATACTTAGCTTCTCTCTCTCTCTTACTCTTTTCTTTTACATTTTCCCGTCCCTCTATTTCTTCTTCTCTGCCCTTTCTGTATCTCTTTTTTATTCTCCTTGTTTCACCATATGTTCTAAGTGGGCTAGTTCCAAGTGTTTCACTGTTTTTTGTTTGTTTGTTTTTTAGACAGAGTCTTGCTCTGTCACCAGGCTGGAGTGCAGTGGCGCAATGTTGGCTCACTGCAAGCTCCACCTCCCGGGTTCAAGTGATTCTCCTGCCTCAGCTCCCCAAGTAGCTGGGACTACAGGCGCCTGCCACCACACCAGGCTAGATTTTGTATTTTTAGCAGAGATGGGGTTTCACCGTGTTAGCCAGGATGGTCTCGATCCTTTGACATCATGATCCACCCACCTCGGCCTCCCAAAATGCTGGGACTATAGGCGTGTGCCACCATGTCTGGCATCACTGTTTCTTTATATAAAATGAACAAAAATTATTTTTTAATCTTTGCTCTAATCTGCTCAATCATAGATATAATGTATCATTTTTCTAGTTGAGTCTGTTAAGTGGTAGTTCTTCAACATTTTGATGATTGTAGATCCATTAAAGAACACAATAATACTGTTGGATATTTCCCTAGAAAAATATGTATGTTGTATGCAGGTCATTCTCCATAAAATGTTAAATGTAATATCAAAAGATTATAAGGGTTTAGATTGAACTGATTTAGACTCACAAGATACATCATATATTGGATCCAATTTTTGATCCTGAGTCTATGACTTCATGCGAATTTCTTTTCTGCTTACCTCTATTTCTTTACTTGATATTTGAGACATTAAGTGAGAAAATCTATTTCCTTTCAGGCTTAATCACCTAAAATTTATTACACATTAGCCCCAATACATATGACTTCTCTATGGCCCTTTTTTATTTCGTGATGGTAAACGTACGTCTTCAGTTAAGAAATTGTGCCATAGGATTACCCATTGGAACCTTAAGATTTGGACTCCTGGACTGTGAAACATTGACTGGCATTTTATTCTCACGAATTTAGGGCTTACTAGAAAGAAGAAATGTAGAGTCATCATCCTAACACACTTAAAATCTTCTCATCCCTGTAGGCTCATTCACATGACTGGCATTGCTTAAGGCGTCATTTTCTGGAATTAACTTCAATATCACACATGAAGTAAATTCTCATCTTGATAGACTTCCCTATATAAAATTCAGTAATTTTGACTCACTCTATGAAATATCATTCACACAACTTTATAAGACTTGCTTTTCTCCAACTTTCAAGGACAGGTAGAATCTAGAGTGAAGCTCTAAAAAGACCACCCCCTCCAAACAAAATCAAATTGGGCCAACTGTAGCTAGATGAATCTTCCTTACCCTGAGATATTACCAGATCTCTATTTTTATTGAGCTCCAGTAAATAGTAGTCTGGTAAACTTGGGCAAGTTACTCAACCTTCTATGACTCAGTTTATTCTTCTACAAATTGGGAATAATATTATAATAGTATCCACTACAGATGATTGTTAAGAGAATTTAATTAATGTATATAAAGAGCTTAGAAAGGTGTCTTTCTAGTTCACAGTGAGTGAAAAAATACATATTAGTTCTTCTTATTTGTTTATGTAAATGCACTGATTTTAACTGTATCTGAGCCAAAGAATAGTATGAGGAATGGTGAGGAGGAAGAAGTGAAGGAAGGGCTCAGGACTCCCCATACTTCTCAAGTGTGCTCAGCTCTTCTTGTGCACCCAACAAGTAATCTGATTTACTTTCCCGTCTTTAGGTACATGGTTAACCCTACGTCTTCTCTTTAGCTTCAGAGTCATGTATCCAACTGCCTTTAAGACAGCATCAATCAGTTGGAGCATAGGTTCTTACATAGTTTGAATATGTGTCCCCACCAGATCTCATGTTGAATTTTGATCCCCAGTGCTGGAATTGGGGCCTGATTGGAGGTATGTGGGTAATGGGGGAAGATTCCTCTGGCGTGGTGCTGTTCTGGCGACAGTAAGTTTTCATGAGATCAGGCACCTCCCCTCTCTCTCTTGCTCTTGCCTTTGCCATGTGACACGCCTGCACCCAATTCACCTTCCACCATGAGTAAAACCTCGCTGTGGCCTCCACAGAAGCCAAGCAGAGGCTAGCACCATACTTATACAGCTTATAGAACTGTGAGCCCACTAAAACTCTTTTTAAAACAAATTACCCAGTCTCAGGTATTTCTTCATAGCAATGCAAGAATGGCCTAACAAAGCCTTCTCAAGGTCATAGCACAAAAATAATCCTATTATTTCTCTTTAAAAAACATAGATATTCTTTCTATAATTCACTTAATTCCATGTATCATTTAATAGCACTACTATTCACGTAGCCTTTCCATTATTTACTGAGACATCAATTCTACTTGGTAAGTCTATGTGAATTTATCATTTCTTCTTCTTTTGCCTGGATGGTTGGTTTAGATTCTTGTCTCCCCAGCTCTAGACTATTGACCCTGTAAAACATACGGGGCATTGATTGCTACCGAATCATTTATTTCAAATATGAAGCCTATCATTTTGCATCCTTAATTAAAACCAACAATTCTATTCCTTCAGATGTGGGATTTCACAAGTCATAGTTTGGACACTTTCCTCCTTTGTGAAGACTTCCCTATAAACTTCAATAGGAAGTATTATTTCATAAATACATGACAAAAATAACCTTAATGATACAATTATTACATTGCTTCATCTTTGTTTAATTATTTATATTCAATTTTCCCTTTAGTCTTTGTGTGTCTTGATAGAAGAGCCAGATGATTAATTTTGGTATCTCAGCATCTCACACAGTTTCTGGTCACATAATACAATCAATATATACTTATTGGATAAAGAGAATAGCTTAGCATTATAAGAATTAGTTTTTTTTCTGGTTAATGTCTAAGTTTTTAAAAATCTTGCCTCATTTTGTGTTATGATTCTTCAACTCTAATTTAGTAATCTCTCGTCATTTCTCAAACTCTTGAACTTGTAGGATCAACAGAATTGATTCTGTTGATTCAATAGAATAAATACTACATGTCAGGCCTTGGTCTGACATGATAAGTAGATAGATGGATAGATAGATATAAATAGTTAGAGATAGATATAGATATAGATATATAGTCTTTTATTTTCTAGCCGTATTGGGCTAACTTCTCCTCTTTTACTTCCCCATGTCCCAACAAAGCCCCATGATGCCAAGCCCTGCAAGAACTAACTTACAGAGTACTCCTGACTCAGTAGATTAGAAGGGCTCACTAGATTCAAGCTCCCCGTTTTGCCATTCCTAAATCTCTGAAATAATGTAAAATATATATTATTCCAAAGGAAAGAAGCCAAAATGTTACAGAACATACAGCATAATCTCACTAACTACTGATTTTGACCTTTTCTGAAAATACTGTTATTCATCATGGGTGTTCTGGCTTCGGTAGAAGTTTGCACACCTGTTACTCTTAAATCAACATTATTTTTTCTTATTGGCCTGTTTGTATATTCATTGCTTTCTACCCTTGCAGTTATCAGATAGAGGTTTAGAAAAGAATTACATGTCTGAATGTTAAGATCCAGTCTGAGGAAGTGACAGAAGAGAAAGAATAAAAGAGTGACTCAAGAAAAACATTCTGTATGGGGGAAAAGTACAGAGAGGAACATGGGGCAGTACCAGTGGTCACACTGTCTTCCTGCATTTGCTAATCAGCCCATTACAGGTTTTTATTGTTAGAGTCCTTTCTGTTACTTTCATCTCCAGAGGTGATGATACCATTGCCTTACATCTCTCCTCGAACACACTGTCTTGAATGAGCTTAATAGTGGAAAAATCTAACCCACCAGTGTCCAATTCTTCCCAGCTCCATACTTTTATGTGAATACCATCTTATTTCTCTTGTATATGTAATTATGAAAACTCAGTACCGTTTCATTTTTCCCCACTAACACTCTGCACTGTCATCTTCCCTGCAGGAGGGAATGTTGTTTAACTCTAGGCCACATGCCATGTGTATTATTTGGGCTGGCATCCAACAAGTCCTAGAATTATGGAACTGGAAGAGATCAATGTGTCTTATTAAAGTGAGACTCAGAGCATCCATGGGTAAACACTGAAAGGAAAATCTCTACTTAGGAAGTGCTTATTTTTTTTTCAAAATGACCTCAAATCTGTTCCCATGTGTCTCATTTTCCCCATGCATCTCCATCACACTTTGATTAATGTTTCTTCCATTCCACAGGTACATGCATAGGTTACTACCTTCAGGTAACAATCTGACCTGGTTTAGGCAAAACGTTTTCTTCTCCAATTTCTTTTAGCATATTTGTGAAAGGCTGGCATTTTAAAAAACGATGTTAATAAATCAATACTAAGAGAAACAAAAAGAAAACAGAGAGACTATATAAACACAAAATCAGGTTGTCTTGTGAAGTCAGACATCATCCTCTCAGCAGTGACTGCCTTCCCATGAAAGCGCCTTCTCCAGGGAGAAAAAAAAAATAACACCAGCTGAAGATGTTAAAGTGTGTTAAGAAACTTTGGCCTGCCGGGCGCGGTGGCTCAAGCCTGTAATCCCAGCACTTTGGGAGGCCGAGACGGACGGATCACGAGGTCAGGAGATCCAGACCATCCTGGCTAACACGGTGAAACCCCGTCTCTACTAAAAAAATACAAAAAACTAGCCAGGCGAGGTGGCAGGCGCCTGTAGTCCCAGCCGCTCCGGAGGCTGAGGCAGGAGAATGGCGTAAACCCGGAAGGCGGAGCTTGCAGTGAGCTGAGGTCCAGCCACTGTACTCCAGCCTGGGCGACAGAGCGAGACTCCGTCTCAAAAAAAAAAAAAAAGAAAGAAAGAAACTTTGGCCTAATAAGATAAGTATTCATGACTGTACTGGGAGTAAGACCAGCTGTCATTTTCTTTTTTTCACCTGGAAGCGGCAACGTGGTATAGGAGGAATTAGTTTCCAAGCATGAAGAGCAAATTGACTTCAATACAAAGAAATGCAGAAGATAGGAAAAGGAGACGTCATTCATTCATTCAACAGGAATTTGTTGAGTCCACCTATGTCCCAGGCACAATCTAAATGTCATCATACCTGATGCATTGCCTTCAAGTTTGAGATGGCACCTCAAGGAAGACATCAACAAACTAGAATAGTGACATGCAAAAATAAAAAAAGAACGTGATGTATGAGAGAGAGATGGTTGTGGGAAATTAGAATATTTAGATAAAGAGACGGCAGATATGACTGATTATCTCAAATCTGTAAAGGGATGCTGGATGAAAAGGGGCCCACATTCATTTGGCAGATTACAAGAGCAGAACAAGGACCGTTTTCTACAAAACTCAAGGAGGAATGATTGAATGGAAGAAAATGATTAACCAGGCAATAGTCTGCCTTGAAAAAGTGTCATTCCTGTTCATGAAAGTGCAGGAACGGATCCTGAGTGCTGCAGAGGATATTCTGAATTCTGCAGGGCAGCATTTCCAAATCAGGGGTTTGAAAACCTTCAGAAATTCAAACACCTAATCCCAATCTTTCATATAGGTAGGGATAGCAATAGTGCACTTTTTTCCAATAGGATTCTTAAGAACAAACACACATTAAGAAAAATATTTTAATACCTTTTCATCAATATAAACATTTTTGAGAGCCTCTGTACATGTGGTCTGAGTGAACATGTGCAGTTAACGATATGGGGACTTTGCTCATGGTTCAGTCACTGATTTGTGGTGATTCGCAAAAATAGCAATTGCTTATGTTAACCATTACAATTTTAAACTACTTGTCTTCTTAACCATTTGTATATAATTTATACCTATTTTGGACTAATGATTAACTAGAGGAAATATTAGGAAAAATAATGTTGACCTTAAAATGAATAAGCAGGACAAATAGACTGGCATTAATTAATCGTACATGCTTGGATCATGTTGCAGTTAAGAAATTGTATTCATTTCATCATATTCTGGTATTTCAAAAATGTTAAAAATACAGTGACAATTTTACCTGAAATTTTATTTCATTTCTGAGGATAGATACCATATATCTGGTTATAAAAAATTGAGAAGTGCTTACAAATAGAAGCCTGAGTCTTTCACTTTCTAACATTATTTAAATTCTTTTAACTATGAAGTGCTAACATTCTAAAGAATGTGTTTTGAAAACCGATTTTGTTCATTTGCATACTCTAACATGTCCTAAAATTTTACTCTGTATTTTAATATATATTTAGTGAACAACCCAAACATGGCATAATTCAGCATTTAAAAAATTATGTGTTCAATAAATTATGGTTTTCATAATTAATTTAAATAAATTAAATGGTATGTATTCTTTATTGGTTGGGAATAAATATGTATCTGTTTTATATGTTATTTATATTAGTTTGTATCTTTATAATATTTAAAATAAATTTAATAATATGTTTTAATTTATTTCAGCCAGTTTTAAAAATTATTTTCATGTAAAATTTTTTTAACATATTCTGCAAATTTTAGATATATTACAAAATTTAAAGACTATTAATGAACACATGTATTCCTTAGAGCCAGTGCAGGAAATATAATATAATCTAGACATTCTTTCTGTGTATTTCTGTTAGTCCTATCCTCCCAGAAGTTAATAGCAATCTGAATTTTTGTTAAGGAAATTTCTTTCTTTTATTTATATACCACCTATGTATGCATTCCCAAACAAGATATTATTTAGTTTTTTTCTGGTTTTGAAATTTGTTTAAATATGCTCAAACATGATGCTTTTTTTCTTCTCAAACTTGCTTTTGAGATTCATTCACTTTGATGTATATAGCTATAATTTTACATCTTTATATATTTATTTGGTCTGTGGTTGATAGACATGTGGGTGATTTGTAATTACTGTTTTAAACATTCTTCTGCACAACACTGGGGCACCACTTCAAAAGTTTCTCTAAAAATATGTCATTTAGGAGTGGACTACCAAAGAGATTTCCAGAATGAAATGATTATGACAAATACACTCACTCCCACAGTGGATAATATTTCATAGCACATTCCATTCTTCAACACTTTATATTGACATCCTTCTTAACATCTGTCAATCTGATGGTATGTAAATGTATATATTGCATTGTAAAATTTTGGTCCCTGATTACTGGTAAAGTTAAGCATCTTCTAATATGTTTAATGACAATTTAGGTTTCCTCCTTTGGAAAATGTATGCTATTTTTTAGTTTTCTTTTGAGTATTTGGACTTTTATAAAATTGATTCATAGTGATTCTACATGTATTCTGGGTACTAATCTTTTCTTGGTAAGGTGTCCTGCAAATATCTTCTCCTAGTTTGCAGTTTTTCTTTTCATTAGCTTTAAGCCATTTTTTAATAAAATCAATGACTTCCTTTAATGACTTTCTTTTATGACTAAAGATTATTGTGTCTTACTTAGAAATAACATACTACCTTTAATTTTTCTTTAATTTTTTACTTTTTTTCTCTTGTAGATCTTTAATCCTCCTGGATTTGGTTCTTGCTCATGACTGAGGTAAGAATTCAATTTCCTTCTACTTTTAAAAAACACAAGTAGCCAATTGTCCCAGGATCACTTGTTTAACAGTTTATCATTCCCCCACTGTCCTACAATGCCTCTCACATGGCCCCTGGTGACTCCCACCTTCTAGGATTCATGCTTTGTGTAATCACCTGCCCTGATTGAGTGACTTGGTTCTAGTGAATAGAATGTGGTTCTGGTGAGTAGAGGTGATGAAGTATCATTTCAGAGATTAGATCATAAAAGGTGGTGCCTTCCATCTTGGGTTCAGTGGCTCTATCTTAATGTCTCTTGACTTGGTTGCCTCAGGAGAAGCCAGCTCCCAATGTTGTGACACAGCTCTGTGGACAGGGCCAGGTCTGCCAGTAGCCATGTGAGTAAGCTTAGAAACAGATCCTTCTCCAGTCAAACCTTCAGTGGAGACTGCAGCCCCAGCTCATGAGACTAACCTCATGAGAGACCCTGATCCAGAGGAACTGAGTTAAGATGTGCCTGGATTTCTGAGTCACAGAAAGTGTGAGATAATAAATGTCTCTAAGCCACAAAAGTTTGGAGTAATTGGTTATGCAGTAAGCAATAGAAACTTATGCATACGACTCTTCATATTTTCTATTTTTAGTCAGTTTTCACAGATTAATAAGCATTTGACAAATTATTTTGACAAATCATTTGAATATCTTGGCAAATGTTGTGATATCTGTTTTCACCTGCTTAATCCATGTGCTCTGTCATCCTTTCATTCCTCATGTTGTTTATACACGCCTTCTCACTTTTTTCAAAAATCATTTGTAAAGAAGTACCTCTATTTTCTTAGTCTTTTCAAAGAGCTTAATTTAGCATTGCTGATCTCTTTTCTTTTCATTTTCTCTTTTTTTTTAGGTTTTTACACATTTTTCTTTTTTTTTTTTTTGACAACTCTGTAACTGTTGTGTTACATGAAAGAGGAATAATTTCCAGATTACAAATGTCTGGAATCTCAAAGGGCAAGGTTCTTCACTCCTTTCACAGAACAGAAGGTCAGGATTAAGGAAATTTGTCTTGTTCATGGTATTTATTAATTAATGTTTGTTGAGTAATACTTTGATATAATTCTGGAAAATCATCAGGAGAACTATTCCTGGTTCAGGAAAGTCAACTGTGCCAATTGACAAATGTTTATTGGAGTCCAGGAACAGAAATTTTGTTTTCATATCAAAATATTAGAAACCATAGTCTGAAAAGTAGAAGAACTGTTAGTTCACTAGGGCTGCCATAACAAAACAGAATATACTAGATGACATAAACAACAGGAATTTTTTTCTCACAGTTCTGCAGATTGTAAAATTCAAGATCAAGGTTGCAGAGGTTTTGCAGCAAGGTTTGGTTTCTGGAGCTTACAGATGGGGCTGTCTTCTTGCTATGTTCTCACATGGAGGGATAAAGGGAGAGAAAAAGACAGAGAGAGAAAGAGAGAGAGAGATCTGATGTTTCTCCTTTTACAAAGATACCAGTTCTATTGCATCAGGGCTTCACCCTTGTCTCATTTAACTTTAATCACCTTCTTAAAGGCCCTAGTTCCAATACAATTACATGGAATGGGTGTGTTAAGAGTTTCAACATGAATTTTTGAAGGAACACAATTCAGTTCACGGCAAGAACTATGAAGAAACTGAGATTAAAATATTTAAAATTGGATATTTTAAAAAGTCTTAGAGATATGGTTGTTAGGTTGTTATTTCTCATTCCGATGATAAATCCTGAAACTGTGTAACTGGTTTCTCCATATGTCCTAAGATTGGGCTATACCATTCACCTTTTTACTTCCTTCCCTACATCAATCTTAGAGACAGAAAATAGAGATTTGGCTCCCTCTTGTTCCTATCCAGCACTGTCACGGGGGAAACATCATCATATTCTACTTCAGCTAGACAATTTACTCACTTTTAATTACTCCCTTTGCTCAACAACCTCCTTGAATAGGACTCATTCAGGAATGGGGTCCCAAAGGCTCCAGGGATATTTAAATTTCCATGTCAGGGAAAACAATGTAGCTATCAGTGGCTTGGAAGATGTCTTTGCAGAAGACAAGAGACATACATGGCTGCATGTCGTTTAGTCAGAGTTTATTTGGCTGAGAAGAAAGCTTTCCAGATCATGGGTGGAGATCTCCAACCTCTAATATGCCAAAGGAAAATTTGGGCTAAAAGTCCTATACAAACAGATGATTAAATGATCATATTTTCTCTTTGTAAGTTACATAAGGGCCATCTTTGCCCCTTTGTTTCCTTCCTTCCTTCCTTCCTTCCTTCCTTCCTTCCTTCTTTCCTTCCTTCCTTCCCTCCTTTCTCCCTCTCTCTCTCTTTCTTTCTTTCTTTTGACTGAGTCTTACTCTGTTGGCCAGGCTGAAGTGTAGTGGCACGATCTCGGCTCACTGCAACCTCCACCTCCCAGGTTCAAGCAATTCTCCTGCCTCAGCCTCTGGAGTAGCTGAAATTACAGGGGCTCTCACCTCTTTTTTCACTCCTTTTTTATGCTTTGTGTATCCAATGGAGAGGAAAATTTGGAGTCCTCAGTTTACGAAGTCTTCTCAGAGTTCAGGATGAATAGAGCATGGAGCTACTGGCCAGACGAATAGATGTTATTTGCTTGGTTTATCTTTGAGCCCATTGTGCCGGCCCATCAGCTCACAAACCCCATTCTTATTATTTCACTTTATAATCAGGACTTTGGACTTGATTTTATATTACTAAAGTAACAGAAACTCTAAATAAGCCTACATATGGATACCTTCATTTGATTCTTTCTTTGATATATGACAGCCAGGACATTTTTGGAAGCAGTATAGATTATATGTAGCACTTGCCTTGGGTCTGATTGCCTTTTGGAACGTAGTGCAGAGCTTCTTCTGGAGTGCAGGTGACATGATTGTAAACAGAGAAATTCTAAATATACAGGAAATGGGTAAAAGAGAAACAAGTAGATGATCAAGTTGCTTTAGAAGACTGTGAGGAGAAATTACTATCTGATAGTACCACACAAATCCTTGCAGAGGAGGAATGATATTCAATTCTTGCCGGGCATTGAGTGAGTTATCTTACTTCCTTCATGAAACATTTATTGAAAAATTACTCTGCCAGGCACTGTTCTTTGCACTGAGAATATAATTGTAAACACACAAGAAATTTCCTCTCCTAGATGTTATCTCTGTGTGTTTGTGGGGAGATAGCTGGAAACATACTGGTTTTCCATTGCTTACTAAGGAGGAAGAGTAAGAACATTTTGAGAGCCTGGTGATGTACAGAGGAAAAACATGGCTAATACTGGGAAAAGATTTGACAAAGCCAGTAATGCCATGATCTATCACAAATGGATCCATCCAGATCCGGGGGAAAGACTGATGTTTAAAAAGACAAAAAAAGAATGTAGATGCCTAGTTCCAGCATGAACTAGCTGCCTTAATTTGGGAAAGTCACCTAGCCATCCTACTGCTCAAAAGTAATCTTTTCTGTAGACCTCCTCCAAGAGTGACTGCCAGGATTAAACGAACAGAGATTATGTTGTATAAGTGTTTTGAACTTCAAAGCAGTGATCAACCTTTATGATTCCCTTAAAAAACATAGACATAAAATCTAATGTTGTCGTTAATAATGTCTCATTGTGTGTTCTTGACACCTTTGCCAAAAATAATTTAACCACAAATGAGTGGATTTATGAAGTTTCATTTTCACCATATTATATCAAAGGTACGTCCTATCAACTTTAAACACACTTATTACTGTTGATGCCAACCTTGATTTTGTGGTTGAGGTAGTGTTAGTCTGGTTTCTTCACTAAAAAGTTACACTTTTTTCATATTTTCTGTACTCTCTGGAAGAAAGTCAGTATGCATGGCTTACACTTAAAGAGTGGATTGTTATGTTTCACTTCATTTAGGGTGAAGTGTCTTCATAAATTATTCAGAATTCTTCTTTGTGGGATTTTTCTCTTTTCTCATTTATTTATTTGTCCACTCATTTATGTATGTTATCAGCGTGGACTCATGGATATTAATATATATATTGGGTTATAATTCAATAATACTTTATTTGCTGCTCAAATTGTTCTAACATTGTCATCGGAGTTCCTTTCATTGATTCCTGAATCCCTCTGACAAACTTGCATCAATCATCAACGTGGTGTTTTTGTTTGTTTTATGATAACCTCCCTTACTTCTAGCACCATAGTATGCCCCAGGTTTATCTTGCATACTTCCTGCCTAGTTTTCAAATCACTTATTTCTCCTATTGCTAACAATAATGAAAGGAAAATCTTGTTAGCAATAGAATAAAATATAGGCTCCTATCGCACCTCATTCACAAAATGACCAAATATGCCTAGGTCTACTTTTGCACTCTCTATTATTCTGTTTTGTTTTGTTTTGTTTTCTCTACGACCACCTGTAACACACAATCTAATCTGTGGGAAAGAGAGTTTCTGGGATGCCAGATGAGTTGGTCTCCCGTGTGTGAGACACCCATGGGAAGCCATGGGCGGCCTCTGAGGAGAAAAGTCTCCTTATTGCCTTCATGTTTTTATGGCCCAAGAGCATAACAGCTCCGTGGCATGCCACAGGTTGCTCAGGGAGATAACACTCCTTTGCAGCAGTGGAATATAATCAAACATCTTGGCTGCTCCTGCAACCCACTGCCACCCATTTCAGTCCCAATAAGTTAAGTAGTTTAGACACATCCCTTTGCTCGAGGAAATTCACAGAAACCACCACTGCTATACATCTTATTGAATGACTCATGAGTTCTCCTTCACTGATTAATCCTTTTCCTCATCCTTTCCTACCTCTCGCACTAACCCTGAGAACAAAGAGTTTGTAAACCAACGAATTGGGTGGAGGCCCAGAGCTGGGGCCCTGAGCAAGCCTTGGATGCTCCGGTCCTTGGATCCGCCTTTTAAATTCTTATTCTGTCTCTTTCTAATTCCTCTGTCTCCGCTGGACTTGGGGTACCCACCGGGTGGTGTGGGGATGGTTTCCCCAACACGAATCTGTGTCATACTATTTCTCAAAACATTTTAGTTTATATCATATACTTTTGTTCTTCGTCAAGATAGCTTCAGATGTTCTAAGGCAATCAAAATTCCATATGACTTCTAAATTTGACAGACTTGCAAGCAAAAGTAGTCAAATCCACAAGTATTTTTGGAGATACCTATGCCACTCTCAGTCACCGATAGAACAAGTAGACAGAAACATTTTAAGAAAGGATTTCAAAAAGCATGATTTATAAAAAAAAATCAAATTGACACTGTGGGTTTTATCAAAATTAAAAATTTTTGCTCCTCCTATGACATTGTTAAGGGGTTAAAAACATAAATCTCAGAACATACTTGCAGATCAGGTATCAACTAAAGTTTTGTATTCAGAATATGTAAAAATTCTCAAAACTCAATAATAAGAAAACAACCCATAAAATGAACAAATATTTGAATTCATCACCATTGTTACAATGATGGCAAATAAACATATGGAAACATACCACAGTACAACTATTAATTAGAATGACTGACATTAAAAGTATAAGCTGAGGCTGTGCATTGACTGGAACTATCACAATCTGGTAGTATGAATCTAAAATGATACAGCCACTTAAACAAACAATCTTCCAGTTACTAAAAAATTAAACATATATCCACCATATTACTCATCCTTTCCATACTAAGTAGTTACTCAGGAGAAATTAAACATATGCTTATACAAAGACTTGTACATTAACATTCACAGTAGCTTTATTTGTCATAGTCCAATACTGGAAATGACACAAGCATTCCTTAATTGAAAATGCTTTGTGGTTTATTCATCCAAATCCATACCACTCAGTAGTAAAAACACTGAACAATTGATACACACAGCAACATGGATGAACCTCAAAATAATTATGCTTAGCAGAAGGAGCCAAACCTGCACCCCATCACCCAGAAAAAAGTACGTCTATATAATTTCATCTCTGTAAAATTCTAGCAAATGCAAATTAATCTATATTGACAGAAAGCAGATGATTCTTTGTGTGAGGACAGAAGTGGGGCATTACAAAGGGGCAGGAAGAAAACATCTGTGAATAACAGATATGTTCCTATGTTCTATAGCTTGGTGGTGATAATTTTACATATATTACATACGTACATACATATAATATATACACATATGTAAGTGGTGATGTTTTATTGTATATACGTACATAAATTTTTATATATATACATATGTGTGTAGCAAGATAGATAACACCAAGTTGTGTATTTTAAATATGTAAATATTTAAGTATTTAAATTCACAGGAGTTGACCACAAACATTCCAATCTAATTCTAGTCTGAAAATTTTCAAAAAGGTCAAACTTTTTAATCGGATAAATATTTAAAATTTTCTTCCACAACAGAAAGGATAATAAGGCCTAATTATTTAGTTCATTCATGCAGTACATCCGCATTAACTGATGCTTGGTGAGTGGAAGACGGCCTCATGACACTCCTGAGAGGAAGACCTGAGAACAGACAGTGCAAATCAGGAAGTGCAGCCTGGAAGCTTACTCATGGTCACTCCATAGTTGATGCTAATCTCAGTTCTTCCCAATATATTAGGTTGGAGGAGAGGAGAAAACCGGATAGTTCAAAGCCCTCCTTAAAGGTGCACGTCTGAATTCTGCCTTTACAAATTAATGTGTCTGCAGACTCTAAAAATATCCTTACAAATACAAATTATTCTAGAAATTAAAGAAATGAGATTCTGCTCACATTACAGGGAAGGGGGTGCCAGGAAGGCAGAGGAGAAGATAAATTTTCCTCGATTTCAGTTTCAAAGACCCACCCAGTGTGTTCAAACCATTTATGAAAGAAGCCATCTTGTTGAAGTCCGTTTACTAGCTCCCTGTGTTGTGTCAAGCATAATTGTTATTGTTAATTTTACAAAGACATTTTAGCCGTGATCTTTGAGATGTAGGAGTTCACCAGTCAATGGAAGAACCAGGCATAATAACCCACAATAAAATGTGATACTAATAATAGCAAAAACTTGTATCGGGCTTTCTATGTACCAGACATTAATGGAATCACACATATTTATTAACTCATTTAAACTTCATAACTATACTATATAGTAGATATGTCTATTATCTGCATTTTACATATGAGGAAACTGAGGCATGGAGAAGTTAAATAGCTTCTCAAATGTTACAAAGATAGGAAAAGACAAAGCCAGGGTTAGAGCCCAGGCAATCTGACTTCAGCAAACATTCCTTTGTTTCACCATACAGTCTACTGCAATTAGCTTAGCACAAATGTGATAAGACCACAAAACCGTGAGTTACGAATTCTGTTTATGGGACTCTAGGAAGGCTTTGCAGGTAAGTTACATAAGAGTCAGATTTTTAATGATGAACAAAATTTATCATGGAAAAAAAGAAATGAAAGAATGAGGGAATATAAAGCAAAGGGGTGATATGAAGCTCCTCAAAGGGCAGCAAACAATTTGACATAGTCGTGAGTAACAGGGAGAAAAAGGGACTGGCATGTTGCTAACATAATCATTAATCACAGCATGGGTTCATGTAATGTCAAAGAGCTTGATTTGAGTTGGAAAACCAACAAGGGGCAGCAAGAATCAATTCAATAATGAATGCAACAGGGCTACTGAAGTGCTTTTGTTTAATATTTATTTAGTTTTCTTACCAGGCTATTCGTCTTTCTAATGACTGCCATCAACATTAGACAGTTCCCATTGGTACAAGTATCTCAAAACCGACGACGATTATTAAGCGCAATCAATTGCTAGTTATCTTGGGCCTCCAATTGGCGCTGTTTTTCTGCTTGCCATCTTCTGTGAAAGAGTCAGCAAACAGGGAGCATTCTGGTTGGACTTGGAATGGGCCTTACGGATGTGATTGCGGAGTTCACCTACGGAACAGGGAGTTGCTTGGCTGCCAGTGACTGTCCCAAGATTATCTGTGGAGAGCACTGTCTGTACTTTTCCATCATTCTTTTCTTTTTTTTTTTTGGTGGTGAGTGAAGGGGGCAGTCTATACTGGCAGTCTTAGGAATCTCCCTCTTAACAAAACCTATTCCAAATGTACATATTATCCTGAGCAATCTCATGGACATCTCAAGAAAGCTTATGACTTATTCTGTGGTTTGCGGAAGACAGGGCTCAAGCTGCCCAAGGAGGAGGAGGAAGCCCCGAGGAAGAAGCTGTCATGTGAGAGGCCCTTGTGGAGGACTCTGCAGTAAACATCAATGCCGAGGTCCTCCTGGTTGTGGTGCTCTTTGTTTATGGCTAGTTTGCCCGAACTCTGAGCCACTAAAATACTTAATAATTATTAATAAGTAAGCCAAGGATAATTTTATGAATGTTCTTATAGCTTGTTGTGTTGCAAAAGAGAGATGAGTAGTTGGTAATTTTGTCTAATGAAATGACTAAAGACTTGATATTTTGCTTTAATTGTTTCTTTGTATCATTAAGAAAAAGTTGGGCTGGGCGCGGTGGCTCAGGCCTGTACTCCCGGCACTTCGGGAGGCTGAGGCGGGCAGATCACCTGAGGTCAGTCAGGAGTTTGAGACCAGCCTGACCAACATGGTGAAACCCCGTCTCTACTAAAAATACAAAAAATTAGCTGCACATGGTGGCAGGCACCTGTAATCCCAGCTACTCGGGAGGCTGAGACAGGAGAATCGCTTAAACCCAAGAGGCAGAGGTTGCAGTGAGCCGAGATCACGCCACTGCACTCCAGCCTGGGTGCAACAGGGCGAGACTCCATTTCAAAAAAAAAGAAAGAACAAGTTGACAATTTTTAAAACTATTAAGTGACCCTATATGTGTGTAAACCAGACACTTAGGGTCTAAATTATTGTTTCCAGCTTTATTTTGGTATAATTAAAAAATAAAAATTATATGTCTTTAAGATGTAAAAACAAAAAAAAGAAAGGAAGGAGCAGTGAAAGGAACACTAGGCAGGTGAGTTAAAGTTCATCACCAAGAACACTATGGAAAGTTAAGGAGTCTTAACTGTAGCATATAGGCTGCGGATCATGGGGATGAATTCAAGGTGTTAAAGCAGAGAAATGTCAGGTGAGATTAGTTTGCACTGAAAATACCTGTCAGGCCAAAGATTACATTGTACATTGCATTAGCAAAATAGCTCTACTCTTGTACATGACTTCATTATTTCATATCCACTGGGATTTGTATTTGGGCCCAGATCAGTCATCCTCAGAGGCCTTCTCTGCTCTGCAATTTACCTCCTGGATCCTTTCCCTTCTCTTTTCTGATCTCATGCAGCAATCATGTAATGAAGCTACGGAAAAATCATAAGATTTCTGGTTTCTTTGTTATTCTTTTTTTTTTTGTAGAGGTGGCAGGGTGATGAAGTTTCACTCTGTCTCCCAGGCCGGAGTGCAGTGGCACAATCTTGAGTTCACTGCAAACTCTGCCTCCCAGGTTCAAGTGATTCTCCTGCCTCAGCCTCCCAGGTAGCTGGGATTACAGGCATGTGCCACCATGCCAGGCTAATTTTGCATTTTTAGCAGAGACAGGGTTTTGCCATGTTGGCCAGGCTGGTCTTGAACTCCTGACCTCAGGTGATTCTCCTGCCTTGGCCTCCCAAAGTGTTAGGATTATAGGTGTGAGCCACTGTGTCCGGCCTGTTTCTTTGTTATCTTTCTGATATATCACTATGTTTTTCCTCAGTTAGAATTATCTTCTATTTTGTTATATATTACCATGTTGACTGATGCACCTCTAGAGTTCTTTAATTTTCTAAGGTTAAACTGTCGCACAAGTCCCTGTGCATGTTAATCTATGTGAAAGTCGGAAAGAGAAAAAGGTAAAGAGGAAGCTTCAGGAGAAGCAGAGAACCTCCTTTAGAAAAGGAGTTCCAGTCTGAGTGAATGGTAGGCCCCAAACAACTCTAACCTGTAAGAACAGATAAAGTGATACTTTATCTTAATGAATGGGAAACTTCATGGTTAGCAGGATGTGAGTAACGCTCATGCACATAAACCACAGGACCACTGGACTCATGATAAGTAGAACACTGAGAACTTCAATGTCATCTGTTCATAGACCCAAGTGATCATTATCACTGACCTTCTTTCAACCATCAACTTTTTCTAGCTAGTGGTTTACCATCTGTACAGACATTTATTTCCTGGTTTATATTCTCCTAGGGACCTCCAAAATCCAAATATAAATGTGTAAGCAGTCTCTTTTCCTGCCTAGACTTCATAACACCATCTTATGCAATTTGCCATTTACTTCTCTGCTCAAACATTCTCCATCTGCCAGGCTGTCTCCTCCTCCTCTTCCTCCAAACCACCTCTCAGTTGAATCTTTAATCATTCTTTCAAGTATATCATTTTTTTCTGGAACTTTTTAAAAAATGATTAAAATATGAAATCAAAATGAGATATGTAGAGTGTCAATTAAGAGGGTAAAATTGTGTCATCAGAGAATATTACAAACCATACTTTGTGCTCATCTCCCCTATTTTGTTTTCCTAAGTGGCACTTTTTTAAATGAATGAAAATGACATATACAGTGGCAAGATGGCAGACTAGATGCAGCCAAGAAGTTTGGCTCGCATAGAGAGAACACGATTTCAACTACTCCAACATAACTTGAACACATATTGGGAGAGAAAATGCTGAATGTGAATGGAGAAAAGACGCAGTCACTAAGGCTGAAGAGAGGGGAAACTGGGAAACCTGACTGGGGTGCCTGAATGCTAAGGCTGGTTCCTGGCCATGAATGGTGCCTGGGAAAGGAGTGAGCGAAAGGACTGGGGGACTTCTTGCTCTCTCTGTGGACATCTGGGGTCTTATCTGCAGGGAATCCCACACCCCTAGGGACATATGATCTGGTAGAGGGTCTCCCTGAAGATTACACAGAGACAGAGACAGAGCTGCAGCAGGCACACAGCTGGGAACCTTTGAGTGTGGGTCAGCTCCGACAGAGCCCAGCCATAAGCACCTACCTTCTAGGGCTGCCCATCTCTCTCTGAGAGGCTCTGGCCCCAGAGAGAAGGCAAGGCCTGCTTCCCTATGGGACTGGAGTACATCTGTTCTGCAGGCCCACCTGCCCATCAGCTCCTTCCAGTGCTCCTGCCTGGCTGCCCTCTAGGAGTGTGCATACAGTGCAGTCTCTGCTGCCCAGCTTGGGTGCTTTGCTCTGCCTAAGTGCATTCTGGCAACCTAGCAATCCTTTGAGTGCCCCAGCACACTGGGAATCCAACCCCAAGGGTCCAGAAGAGGGAGCCACGAGAAGGTCCTGGCCCCCCACCCAGGGCTGTGGCCCATGGGTCAGGAGTACAGAGCTGGGATCTGGGCTAATGAGGGAGTAGCCCACAATCTCAGAACACAGAGGAAGTAAGTCGCACAGTTTGATGGGCTGGTATGGGACCTAGGTGGGCCTCCCCCAACAGGGCTGGTTCGTTAAAAGTATGGTCTGTCTCTGTACCAGATCTCCCCTCAAAGGTGCCCCACAGCCTGAAAGAACTAACAACAACAAAATTACAGGCATATCATGGAATACGCAACTCCTGTACCCCAGTCCAGTGTGTTCTGGCAGCAGGGACATCTGGGCCAAGAGACCATCTGGACCAAAGATGGGGTGTGGGGCCCTGGATGGCAGCTCTGGCCCAGACATGAATACCTTGGTGTTCCTCCTCCCTCTATTACTGTTTCACCAGAGCTATCTTAGCTTCGAATCTTTGTGTTTCTGAGTCTAGGGTCTGTACCTTTGTTTATAATAAATGCAATCATTTGGAAAAAAAAAATCACAGGCGTAGTGCCAGTGATTGGAGGTGGCTCCCCAAAGGACCAAGAGCAGACCTGGGTCCAGAATCGGACCAAAAGAAGGATGGGGTCACCTCTCTCTCCTTGACATTATAGAATACAGCTGCAAATGCAAGGATACACAAAGGAGCCTAGCCTCCAGTAAGAGCTCATCTACCCCCTGTTGCTCTCTGGTGCTGTCTACTGGATCACAGCCCAAAGTACAACACTAAAAACAACTAATTCTCGGGGCTGTGAAGCCAAAGACAAAAATTCAGCTACAAAGACCCTGTCCAGAGCCTTACCCTCTGAAAACTTCCAGAAATGAGGCCAACTGACTACACTCAACTTACACCACAGTTAAAGGAATATCCACTTTTCCAGATGAGAAAGAATTAGCACAAGAACTCTGGCAATTCAAAAACCCAGAGTGTCCCCTCATCTCCAAATCAGCCCGTTGGCTACCCGGCAATGGTTCCTAACCAGTCTGGGTTGTCTGAAATGACAGTCATGGAATTCAGAATCTGGATGGTAAGGAAGCTTATTGAGATCCAGGAGAAAGTTGAAACTCAATCCAAGAAAGCCAAACACCCAGTAAAACAATCCATTGTAAGATTGTAAGTAAAATATCCATTGTAAGAATGACCCAAATTGAACCTCCTGAGTTGAAACATTCACTACAAGAATTTCATAATACAATCAGAAGTAATAACAGCAGAATAGACCAAACCTGAAGGGGTGGCCTGCCCCTCCACACCTGTGGGTGTTTCTCGTTAGGTGGAACGAGAGACTTGAGAAAAGAAATAAGACACAGAGACAAAGTGTAGAGAAAGGAAAGTGGGGCCCAGGGGACCGGCGCTCAGCTTACAGAGGACCCACGCAGGCACCGGTCTCTGAGTTCCCTTAGTATTTATTGATAATTATCTTTACCATAAAAAAGATAAGGGAGTGGCTGGACAACAGGATCATTGTAAGGAGGAAGTCAGCAATAAGACATATGAACAAAAATCCCCGTGACATGAATAAGTTTAAAGGAAAATGCTGTGCCTTGAGATGCATATGCAAACTCTCCATAAACCTTTTAGCAGCATTGCTCCAGCAAGTCCCACCTTATTCCTAAAGGCGGTTTTCTCCTTGCTCAGTAAACAAAGCATACAATCGGGTTTTACACGGAGATGTTCCATTGCCCAGGGACGGGCAGGAGACAAATGCTTTTCTCTTACTTGAGATTAAGAGAATGGTGATGACCTTTAACCAGCAAGCAGCCTTTAGGCACTTGTTTAACAAAGCACATCCTGCACAGCCCAAAATCCATTAAGCCTTGAGTCACCACAGCACATGTCTCTTGCAAGGACAAGGTTGGGGGTAGGGTCACAGATTAACAGCATCTCAAATACAGAACAAAATGGAGTCTCTTATGTCTACTTCTTTCTATATAGACACAGTAACAGGCTGATCTCTCTTTCTTTTCCCCACACAAACCAAGGAAAAATTCTCAGTGCCTGAAGACCAGTCCTTTGAATCAAGTCAGTCAGATAAAAATAAAGAAAAAAAGAATTAAGAAAAATAAACAAAACCTATGAAAAATATGGGTAAAGAGACCAAATCTATGGCTCGCCAGCATTCCTGAGAGAGAAGGAGAGAGAATAAGGAACTTGGAAAATGTATTTGAGTATATAGTCCATGAAATTTTCCCTAATATCACTAGAGGTTTACATGTAAATCCAAGAAATACAGAGAACTCCAGCCAGATACTGTACAAGACAACCATCCCCAAGGCTCATAGTCATCAGATTCACCAAGGTCAATACAAAGGTTAAAAAAGTTGTTTTTTTGAGACAGAGTTTCACTTTTGTTGCCCAGGCTAGAGTGCAATGGCATGATGTCAGCTCACTCCTGGGTTCAAGTGATTCTCCCGCCTCAGCCTCCTAAGTATGTGGAATTACAGGTGACCACCACCATGTCTGACTAATTTTGAATTTTTAGTATAAATGGGGTTTCACCATGCTCGTCAGGCTGGTCTCGAACTCCTGACCTCCAGTAATCCACCCACCTTGGCCTCCCAAAGTGCTGGGATTACAGGCATGAGCCACTGCGCCCAGCCAAAGGAAAAAAATATAAAGACAACTAGAGAAAAGGGGCAAGTCACCTACAGAGGGACTCTCATCGGTCAGTCTAGTAGCAGACCTCACAGCACAAACCTTACCCAGAAGAGACTGGGGGCTTATTTTCTATGATAAAGGCACTATTACAACTGATCTCACAAAAATAAAAAGATCCTCAGAGACAACTATAAACAGTTATATGCAAAAAAAGAAAAGCAAAAAAAAGAAAATCTAGAAGAAATGGATAAATTCTGGAAGTACACAATTTTCCAAGATTGAATCAAAAAAGATTGACACCATGAATAGACAAAATCAAATTCTGAAATTAAATGAATAATCAAGAACCTACCAACTAAGGAAAAAACAAAACAAAACAAAAAAAACCTGGACCAGATAGATTCACAGCCAAATTCTACCAAATGTACAAAGAGGAACTGAAACGAATCCTACTGAAAATACTCCAAAATATCAAGGAAATGAGACTCCTGCCTAACTTATTCTATGAAGCCAGCATCAGCCTGATACCAAAATCTGGCACAGATACAATGAAAAAAGTAGACTTCAGGCCAATATTCCTCAGGAACACAGCTGCAAAAATCCTTTACAAAATATTAGCAACAGAATCTTGCAGCACATCAGAAAGTTAATATACCATGATCAAGTAGGCTTTATTCCTAGGATGCAAGCCTGGTTCCTATGCAAATCAAAATGCATACCAATAAATGTTTTTCATCACAAAACAGAATTAAAAACAAAAACCACATGATCCTCTCAAAACAAAAACAAAAACCACATGATCCTCTTTTTCTCACAGAAAAAGCTTTCAATAAAATGCAACATCTCTTCATAAAAAAAACCCTCAACATATTCAGCATTGAAAGAACATACCTAAATAATAAGAGCCTTCTGTGACAAACCCACAGCCAAAATCAAACTGAATGGACAAAAGCTGAACCCATTCCCCATGAACACTAGAATAAGACAAAGATGACTACTGTCACCACTCCTATTTAACATAATACTGAAAGTCTGAGCCAAAGCAATCAGGCAAGAGAAAGAAAGAAAAGGCATCAAAATAGCAAATGAAGAAGTCAAAATATCTCTCTTTGCTGATGATATGATTCTATACCTAGAAAATACTAAAGAATCTCCCAAAAGGCTCCTAGAACTGATAAACAACTTCAGTAAAGTTATGGAATACAAAATCAATCTATTTTTTTTTTAATTTTTGGTGTTTTGTTGTTTGATTTTTTTGTTTTGTTTTGTTTTGTTTTTATTTTGAGATGGAGTCTCACTCTGTCACCCAGGCTGGAGTGCAGTGATGTGATCTTGGCTCACTGCAACCTCCACCTCCCGGGTTCAAGTGATTCTCCTGCCTCAGCCTCCTGAGTAACTGGGATTACAGGTGCGTGCCACCACTCCCAGCTAATTTTTGTATTTTTTAAGTAGAGATGGGATTTCACCATATTGGTCAGGCTGATCTCGATCTCCTGACCTCAGGTGATCCACCCATCAACAGCTCCCAAAGTGCTGGGATTACAGGCGTGAGCCACCGCACCTGGCCATCAATAGCATTTTTTTTTTTTTTTATTATACTTTAAGTTCTAGGGTACATGTGCATAACGTGCAGGTTACATATGTATACATGTGCCATGTTGGTGTGCTGCACCCATCAACTCGTCAGCACCCATCAATTCATCATTTATATCAGGTATAACTCCCCAATGCAATCCCTCCCCCCTCCCCCCTCCCCATGATAGGCCCCAGTGTGTGATGTTCCCCTTCCCGAGTCCAAGTGAGCTCATTGTTCAGTTCCCACCTATGAGTGAGAACATGCGGTGTTTGGTTTTCTCTTCTTGTGATAGTTTGCTAAGAATGATGGTTTCCAGCTGCATCCATGTCCCTACAAAAGCATTTTTATACACTAACAATATCCAGGCTGACAGTGAAATCAGGAACAGAATCTCATTTACAATAGACACAAAGACAATGAAATACCTAGAAATACAGCTAACCAAGGAGGTGAAAGACCTCTACAAGGAGAACTACAAGACACTGCTGAAAGAAATCAAAGATGATACAAATAAATGGAAAAATATCCCATGCTCATGTATTTGAAAAATCAATATGATAAAAATGGCCATAATGTCCAAAATGATTTACATATTCAATATTATTCCTACCAAATTACCAATGATATTCTTCATAGAAATAAAGAAAACATTCTAAAATTCGTATGGAACCAAAAAAGATCCCAATTAGCCAAAGCAACCCTAAGCAAAAAGAATAAAGCCAAAGGCATAACACTACCCAACTTCAAACTATGCTATAAAGCCACAGTAACCAAAGGAACTTGGTACTGGCACAAAAACAGACACATAGACCAATGGAACAGAATAGAAAACTCAGAAATAATGTTACAAACCTACAACTCTTTGATGTTCAACAAAGCCAACAAAAACAAGCAATGGAGAAAGGACTACCTATTTAATAAATGGTGCTGGGATAGCTGGCTTGCCATATGCAGATTAAAACTGGACCTCTACCTGTCACTATATAAAAAATTAACTCAAAATAGATCAAAGATTTAAAGGTAGGACCTCAAAGTATAAAAATCTTGGAAGACAGCCTAGAAAACACTCTTCTCAACATCAGCCATGGCAAAGAGTGTTTGGCTAAGTCCCCAAAAGCAATTGCAACAAGAGCAAAAACAGACAAGTGGGACACTGAGTCGGACATTCACAGGCTCAAAGAAAAAGGATGGAGGAAGATGATTTGCAAACTAATCATCCAACAAAGGCTGAATATCCAGAACCTATAGGTAATTTAAATAAACTGGCAAGCAAAAAACAAATAACCCCATTAAAAATGGGCCAGGGACATGAACAAACACCTCTCAAAAAAAAACATTTAAGACACCAACAAACATGAAAAATTTTTCAGCATCGCTAATCATGAGAGAAATGCAAATCAAAACCACAACGAGATACTATCTCATACCAGTCAGCATGACTATTAATAAGAGTTGGAAAACAACAGATGCTGGCAAGACTAGAGAAAAGGAAATGTTTATACCCTGTTGGTGGGAATGCAAGTTGGTTATTACCATTAGACCCAGCACTGGATATATGCCCAAAGGAATACAAATTGTTCTACCATAAGGACACATACACTCACAATTTATTTATCCAATCATTCACTGAAGAACATCTTGATTGCCTCCAAGTTTTGGCAATTATGGAAAAGCCTCTATAAACATACATTAGCAGGTTTTGGTGTGGACATAAGTTTTCAGCTCCTTTCGGTAAACACCAAGGAGTGTTTTTCCTGTATCATATGATGAATGTGTTTAGTTTTGTCAGCAGCTGCCAAACTGTCTTCCAAACTGGTTGTACTATTTTGTATTCCCACAAGCAATGAATGGGCTTTCATTTGCCCATATCCTCCCCAGCATTTGGTGTTGTCAGCGTTCTGGATTTTTGCCATTCTAGTAGATGTATAGAGTATTTCATTGTTATTTTTATTTGCATTTCTCTGATGACATACGATGTGGAACATTTTTCAAATGCCTATTTGCTGTCTGTATAATTTCTTTGGTGCGGTATCTGCTAAGGTATTTGGGCCATTTTAAAATCAGGGTTTTTAAAAATACATTATTTTTTAAAATATAAAAGATACCATAGGTTCTCACTTATAAGTGGGAGCTAAATATTGAGTACATATAGACACAAAGAAGGGAACAACAGACACTAGGGTGCAGGGTAGGGGTAGGGTGATAACTGAAAAACTACCTATCAGATATTATGCTTATTACCTGGATGATGAATCAATTTGTACACCAAACCCCACAGCACACCATCCAGATTCTGAATTCCATGACTGTCATTTCAGACCCCAAGGGATTCCAGGCCTAAATATATTAAATGCAAAACTATGAAATACCTGTAAAACACAGGAGAAAATCTAGATAACCTTGGATTTAGTGATGGCTTTCTAGATAAAACATGAAATTCATGATTCATAATAAAAGGAATTGCTAATCTGCACTTCCTTAAAACTAAAAATTTCAGGTCTGCAAAAGACATTGTCAAGAGAATAAAAATACAAGCCACAGATTGAAAGCAAATATTGGTTAGAGACACCTATAATAAAGGACTGTTATTATTCAAAGTATACAAAGAAGACTTAAAACTTTTTTTCTGTTCCTGTGCTGGTTTGCTAAGGATAATGACCTCCAGCTCTATCCATGTTGCTACAAAGGACATGATCTCATTCTTTTTATGGCTGCATAGTATTCCATGATGTGTATATATACTACATTTTCTTTATCCAATCTACTGTTGATGGATATTTAGGTTGATACCATGTCTTTCCTATTGTGAATAGCACTATGATAAACATACGCATGTATATGTCTTTATGGTTGAACAATTTATATTCCTTTGGGTATATACCCAATAATGGGTTTATTGGGTCAAATGGTAATTCTGTTATAAGTTTTTTGAGAAATTGACACACTGCTTTCCACAATGGCTGAACTAATTTTTATTCCCACCAGCATTGTATAAACATTCCCTCTTCTCTACAACTTCACCAGGATCTGTTACTTTTTGACTTTCTAATAGTAGTCATTATGACTGGTGTGAAATGGTATCTCATTGCGGTTTTAATTTGCATTTCTCTAGTGATTAGTGATGTTGAGCATTTTGTCATATGCTTGTGGGCCACTTGTATGTCTTCTTTTGAAAAGTGTCTGTTTATGTCCTTTACTCACTTTTTAATGGGTTTGTTTTTTGCTTGTAAATTAAATTTGTTTAAGTTCCCTATAGATTCTGGGTATTATACTTTTGTTGAATGCATAATTTGCAAATATATTCTCTGATTTTGTAATTTCTCTGTTTATTCTGTTCGTTGTTTTGTTGTTGTTGTTGTTTGTTTTCTGTGCAGAAGCTCTATTGTTTAATTAGGCCCCATTTGTTGATTTTTGTTTTCATTGCATTTGCTTTTGGCATCTTCATCATGAAATCTTTTCCAGGTCTTATGTCCAGAACAGTATTTCCTAGGTTATCTTCCAGGGTTTTTAGAGTTTTGGTTTAACATTGTATTTAATCCATCTTGAGTTTATTTTTGTGTATGGTGTAAGGAAGGGGTTCGGTTATCCCAGCACCATTTATTGAATAGGGAGTCATCTCCCCCATTGTTTGCTTTTGTCAATTTTTGTTGAAGGTCAGATGGTTTTAGATGTGTGGAATTATTTTTGGACTCTGTATTCTGTTCCTGTGGTCTATTTGTCTGTTTTTGTACTAGTACCATGCTATTTTGGTTACTGCAGCTTTGAAGTGTGTAGTTTGAAGTTGGGTAATGTAATGCCTTTAGCTTTGTTCTTTTTATTTAGGATTATCTTGGCTGTTCAGGCTGTTATTGGTTCCACATGAATTTTGAAATACCTTTTTATAATTCTGTGAGGAATGTCTTTGGTAGTTTGATAGGAATGGAATTGAATCCCTAAACTGCTTTGGACATTATGTCCATCTTAACAATATTGATTCTCCCTATCCATGAGCATGGAATGTTTTTCCATTCATTTGTGTCTTTGAGTAGTGTTTTGTAATTCTCATTGTAGAGATCTTTGTCCTCTCTGGTTAGCTGTATTCCTAGGTATTTTATTCTTTTTGTGACTATTGTGAATGGGATTGCTTTCTTGACTTGGCCCTCAGCTTGGACGTTGTTGCAGTATAGACATGCTACTACTGATTTTTGTGCATTGATTTTGTATTTTGAAACTTTGCTGAAGTTGTTTATCATATCTAGGATCTTTTGGACACAGACTATGGGATTTTCTAGATATAGAATCATGTAATCTGCAGACAGGGATAGATTGAGTAGCTCTCTTCATTTTATTTCTTTCTTCTTCCTGATTGCTCTGGCTGGGAATTACAGTACTGTGTTGAATAGGACTGGCAAGAGAGGGCATCATTGTCTTGTTCCAGTCTTTAACAGGAATGCTTCTAGCTTTTGCCTATTCAGCATGATGTTGGCAGTGGGTTTTTCATAAATGGCTCTTATTATTTTGTAATATGTTCCTTCAATGCCTAGTTTGTTGAGAGTTTTAACATTAAGTGATGTTGAATTTTACCAAAGTATTTTCTGCATTTATTGAGGTGATCATGTGGTTTTTGTCTTTGGTTCTGTTTGTGTGGTGAACCTCATTTATTGATTTCTGTATGTTGAATCAATTTTAGAATATGTGTCATGTACAGATGAAAAGAATGTATATTCTGTTGGTTTGGGGTGGAGAATTTTGTAGATGTCTATTAAGTTCATCAAGTGTTGAGTTCAGGTCCCAAATATCTTTGTTAATTTTCTGTCACAATGATCTGTCTAATATTAGTGGGATGTTGAAGTCTCCCACTATTATTGTGTGGTTATCAAATCCCTTTGTAGGTCTTTAAGAATTGCTGTATGAATCTGGTTGCTCCGTTGTTGAGTATGTATATATTTAGAATAGTTAGGTCTTCTTGTGAATTGGGCCCTTCAGCATTATGTAATATTCTTCTTTGTCTTATCTTTGTTTGTTTAAATTCTATTCTGTCCAAACTACTAATAAGTCCATCAAAGGTATTCTTCATTTTTGTTACAGTATTTTTGATCTCTGGCTTTTACTGAGGGAGGAGTTCTTTCTTCAAATGTCACTCTCTTTGCTCTCATTACTCATCTGTTATTGCATGCTGTCTACTTTATCCACTTAGAGCCCCTAGCATAAAAGCACATTTTAAATTCTCAGTCTAATTAGCTAGGATTTCTGCCATATTTGAATGTGGTTCATATGCTTACTCTGTCTCTTCATCTGTGCTTTTTGCCTTTTGGTATGTCTGGCAGTTTTTTTCTTGATAGCTGGACATGAGGTACTGAGTAAAATAAACTATTAGAAATAGGACATTAGTAATGTGGTGGTAATGTGTGGAGGAAGGAAAAGCTTTCTATATTCCTATGGTTGGTTCTCAGTCTTTAGTGAGATTCTGCCTTTAGACTGTGAAGTTCACAAGTGCTTCTCAGTTCCTCCCCTGTCCTCAGCTGGGACAGAATGGCTACTGTGTTAGAGGGTGAGATTGTTTTTCTGCCACATAGAAGGTCAGTGCTGGCTAGATTTGGGTGTTTTCTTTCCCCTAGGTCATTTAGGCCCTAATAAAACTCCAGCAGGTTAGGTGCTGACTTAGTAGTTTCTCCTGAGGTCAGACTAAGAAAAACAGAATTCTTTGGAATACTTTAAAATGGTTCCTTTTCCACTCCCCCTGCCAGAAGCACTAAGGAACTTTTCTCCGATATTCACTATGAAAACCTGGCCAAGCTTCTGGAAGCAAACCTCACAAAAGTGTGGAGACTCTCCTATAACTGGATGCCCCTAAGTTTTTGAATCTCATACTTGTCCATACTGAACCTGCAACCATTCATCAATTACAGTTTAGATTTTTCTACCCCAGCACTGGTTCTGATGGAGGTTTCCATTCACAGTTTTCTGTTCCAGTAAGATGTGATTCTGTGTATTCACCTATTTCTCCAATTTTGAGGACAGTGGCTTTACCTGTGGTCTCACTCCTCAGATAGATCAAAGAAGAGTTGTTGATCTTTTAGTTTAGTCAGCTTCAGCTTTTTACTTGTTGGTAGGATAAAGGATTACCCTGAAGCTCTTACATGCTGGACCAGAAACCAGAAGTTGCCAATCGCTTTTCACAGTCAGTCATTTATATTAATGAAAAATAATGGCAACAGAATTTTGAAGGTTGTTTTGATATATGAACAGATTTAACTAGTATAAACTATTTGTGAAAGTTTATTTCTTGATGCTTGGTCTGAGGTGTTTATTTCCTGTTCTTACGATGCATAAATCATTATGGGTCCCATTAAGTCAAGAATTTAAAGCTAACACACAAATAACTCAAGGGTATCCAAAACCACTGAAGGGGCTCCAGAGAGTTAATATGACCCAGACCAAGACTTAATATTCTGATACAATTGGACTGCAATGTGTTGGAGAGCATAAGCCTTTGAACATTTCTTCCAGCTTTCTCATAGTCTAGGAAGAAGTTTGTGTGTTACATCAATCATATTCCTTCTCAAATCTTTATTACATGATGTAATCTCTGTGATGGTCAAAGTTGTTTAGAATACATATTAATAGCCTCTTGAAAATAATCTAATTGCGGCCGGGCACAGTGGCTCATGCCTGTAATCCCAGCACTTTGGGAGGCTGAGGCCACCTCAGGTGGATCACCTGACGTCAGGAGTTTGAGACCATCCCGGCCAACATGGTGAAACTCCGTCTCTACTAAAAATACAAAAATTAACCAGGCGTGGTGGCAGGCACCTATAATCCTAGCTACTTGGGAGACTAAGGCACGAGAATCGCTTGAACCTGGGAGGCAGAGGTTGTAGTGAGCTGCAATTGTGCCACTGCACTCCAGCCTGGGTGACAGAGTGTGACTTTGTCTAAACAAACAAACAAAACAACAACAGAACACAACTGATTGCTCTCTAATTGATGTATAAAACCAATATAATTTATGACATTTGTTTTAAAAAAAAAAGGTTGTACTATTAGATCAGCACCCTAAGACAAATTATTTTGGAACTCTGGTAAGTCTGAAATTATTGCAGGTGTTGGTAACTTTGAGGTACTCTAGAAGATGGTTTTCAAGGGATAAACACCAGCAATTTTCTCTGAACTCCTATTTATCAACAAAATTAGATTATTATTAGATACATATTTGGTGTCATGACAAAATGGGAGGCATTTAGCCACTTTTGCCTAGTGTTCCATTATTGGAACACTAAGCATGTGGGAGTTACTTATATCCTACTGCTTAAGGTCATTGCCAAGGTCTGATTGCAAAAATTTAAAAAATTGCAACTTCAGGTGTAAATGGGTTAAGAAAGATGGGTATTGTAATAAGTAATAGAGTGTTATACTTAAAGTTTTGTTAAATTTTTTTCTGAATTATGCAGTAAACACTACACTTAACTGCTTTATGATGCTGGTTTGAATCATAATAAAATAATATCTCTTAAGAGGATCAAGCCAGATCAGTGTCAGCTTTCTTTTTGTTACTTAGGAATGCTTCATATCCATAAACCCAAGTAGAGGAGAACTATGGTATGAGTGACCATTATGCTCTTTCAGAGGTTGAGGACTTACCTTTTTGCAGGATGACTTAGAAATCTATATCAATAGCCATGATATCTAGAGTAAACCTTAAATCTTCCTTTCCAAACTCTTGTTGGACATTTTTCCATATGTATATCCTGAATCGCATAAAGATTATTTTCTGTTCTGACTTAAATTCAATGAATCAATCTTTGGGGCATTAGGGTCCAAGTAACTATGCTTGATTATTGCCTCTTTGGTTTCTTTGAGAGAGTCTCCCACTGCCACCAACAAATGGACAGATAATATGTGAATAGTTATTTTTATTAGAATAATTGGGGGTTACTATAAATACGTGAACATGAAACAGTGAAACCTTTCATTTAAAGGGTGGGATCTACCTCTATGGGTGAGATCTTTTCAGTTATGTCTGAAATATTCAGGCTTACTGAATATTTGAATTCATAAGCAGAAGTAAAACAAGGAGATAGGCTGGAACAAGGAAAACTACCTGTTTTACAGAGTTTTGGTAAAGACTAACAGAGTTAATATGCATAAAATATTCAGTACGATGTTGTACATATTTGTTTTTAACATAATTGAGATTTTTTGTTTTTTTTAAAGCTACATACTGTACACAAAAGCATCCCAATGAGCATCTACCATCCCAAGGGACTCTTCTTCAGCGGCATTCTGGCTTTCCCCATGGCATGTGCTTCTCTTCTTCTAAGATGCATTAAAAATGGTATTAACTTGTTACCATGGTAACTACTGCACATATATTCATAGTTCTTATTGGTTTTTCTGTTTGTTGTTTTGGGGGGGGTTTTAAACTTTTATTTTGGATTCAGGAGTACATGTGAAGGTTTGTTACATAAGTAAACTCATGTAATGGGGGTTCGTTGTGTGGATTATTTAATCACTCAGGTACTTAAGCCCAGTATCCAGTAGGTATTTTTTCTGCTCCTCTTCCTCCTCTCACCTTCAATCCTCAAGTAGACCCCCATGACCATTTCCTTCTTTGTGTTCCTAAGTTCTTATCATTTAGCTCCCACTTATAAGAGAGAACATGCAGTATTTTGTTTCCTGTTCCTGCATTAGTTTGCTAAGGGTAATGTTTTAAAGGTGAATAGATCACGTTTGAAGTACAGGTGTTAAAATGTCACCAGAGGCAAAGACATAAACAAGTAAGAGACAGGCACAAAAAGAACCATGAATCCTCGAGGTCAGGGTTGGAGTCCATTCTTCAGACAAGCACACTGGGAAGAGGTGTATATATTTTCTCTTTCAAAGCATCTCACTTTTGCTATTTTATTTTGGGTGGCAAACGTGGTTAACTTTAATTGCTCCCTCATAGCTACCAATGACTACATCATGAGAAATGCCCAATGGTATCTGAAGAAAGTAATCCGGGGAGAATGAATGTGTTCAAGTCTTGATAGTATACCCCCTTGGGACCTCCTTCTATAAACACCAAATTTCAGTTCCTGAAGCTGAGATACCACACTCTTCTGGAAACCAGAGAATGTGATTTGGATTCTCTTTTACAATACTGCAGAAAATTCCACAATGATCTATGTGGACTGCATGAGTGTTCAGAGGTATTAAAGTTTCAGATTTTGTATTTAAATGTATGATTCATTTAAGTGTATTTTTATATGAGGTGTTAGGCATGGGTCTGTGATCATTGGTTTTGTTTTTGTTTCATTTTGTTTTACTGTATGAATGGCTAATTGTTTCAGAATTATTCGGTATTTGTTCAAAAGATCATTTTTCTCTATTCACTTGCCATTGCACAATTTGTCAAGAATCAATTGACCACATATGTGTGGTTCTGTTCTCAGGATCTCTCTTCTGTTCTATTGAGCTATGAGTCTCTTCATCAATACCATCAAGACTACATGGTCTTGATTTAACATAGCACTATAGTAAGTTTTAAAATCTGGTAGTATGAGCCCTCAAACTTTGTTGTTTTTCAAAAGCATTTGTTTATTACAATTATTATTTTTTACATATAAATTTTAGAATCATCTTCTTAATATCTAAAAAAAATCTGTTGGGATTCAGATTGAGATTGCATTGATGATACACTTTAGGGAGAACTGATTTCTTAACAATGTCGAGTCTTTCAATCCATAAACAGAGTTCGTTTCTCCATTTATATATGTCTTATTTGATTGCTTCCATTAATGTTTTATTTTCAATATACTGATCCTGGACATATTTTACTAGACTCAAAACTGTGTATTTTGGTGCTGTTGTAAATGATAGTATTCGTTTTACTTTTGATTTACAATTTTTGGTTGTTAATATATGGAAATATAACACATTTTTGTATATTGACTTTGCATCCAGTGACTTTACTAAATTCCCTTATTAGTTCTAGAAGCCTTTATTGTAGATTCCTCGGGATTTATTATGGAGATAAACATATTGTTTGTAAATAGAAAAAGTTTCATTTTTTACTTTGTATTCTCTTGAGTTATTTCTGCCTTTGTCGCACTAATTAGAACTCCTGGTATGATGTTAAATATTTCCAATCTCTTAAGCATCAGTTCTACATTTCAGTTCTGAAAGTTTTCTCTGTTTCATTTTTTATAGTTTATATTTGTCTACTGAGAACTTCTAATCTTCCATTTATTTTAAATTTATTTATTTATACCTCATGGAGCACAGTCATAACAGACGCTTTAATATTTTTGATAATTCTAAAGTCTGGGTAATCTCAGGGTTGGTATTTGTTGATTGTCTCTTCTGTTGAGAATTGGTTACATTTTCTTGATTTTTTGTATGCTAAGTAATTTCAGATTTCATTCTAGACACTTTTTATTTTATGCTATTTAGACTCTAGATCCTGTTAAAATTCTCTGGAGAATATTGATTCTTGTTTGTTTCTTTGTTAGTTTTAACACATTGTCAATCCATAGCATCAGACAAGTAGTTCCTGTTACCTTCCATGGGCAATGTTTCCAATGTCAGTTCAATTTTCAAAGCCTTTAATATGCCGCTTGTGTTTGTCCTTCGAAGGTACTGCTCAGAAGTTAGTATGAGATTTTGTCACTCAGGGGTCAGTCAAAGCTTTTGTGATACTTCCTTGGGTCTGTTCCACACATGCACAGCTTAGGAGTGAGCTCTGGCTTTGTTTCCTTCTCCAGCTCTCTTATCTAAAGAAATATACACCAATCTCCCCTGTCGACCCCTTTACACACACACACAAGCACACACCCACACACACACACACTCCTCCATGCTTGCATGCTCTGTTCAGAAAGTGGAGTTTATCTCCAAGTGTTTGTTTCTCATGCTATTGCCTCATAGTTTTAAAATTGGGAAGACTGTTGTGACACAGCTGGAATTAAAACTAGAGGGACAATGCAGGAATTCCCTCACATGCTTTAACCACAGAGGCCTCTTTTATCAGGTTTCCTAGTGAAAAACATGGGTCATCTATTGGGGTTTCAGCATCCTGAGCAGCCTCCTCTCAGTTCTGTAACTTTGGCCACCTTCCGTTCAAAACCACAAGATTAGAGGAGAAATGTAGTAGAAATTCATATTTGAAGGGGTTTCTCATCTAGGTTTGTCTCCTTTTGCCCATCTGCCTCTTGTTTGCTTTTCAGAGTTCTTAGGCAAATAAGTTTTGTGATTTTATATAGAGTTTTAATTGTATTCTGTGAGAAAGAGGCTGTGGTGACCTTAATCCAACCTGGCCAAAACCAAAAGTTAAAGACTACGGTCGAGAATCTTTATCATCCTTATATTTTTATGTAGATCTGCCCCTACATAAGAAGGTTGACTGTGGGATGTTAAAACATGAAGCCAGCACATCTATCAGACAGCTTCTTGATTTGACGTCAGTATTCATACTTTGCAGACTTGTGTTCTTTTTTGAGGTCCAACGCTCTGACAAAGATGAGGAATCTCTCCGCGGTGACTGAATTCATCCTGCTGGGCATCCCGCACACGGAGGGTCTGGAGACTATGCTGTTGGTCCTGTTTTTGTCCTTCTACATCTTCACCCTTATGGGGAACCTGCTCATCTTGCTGGCTATTGTCTCCTCCGCTCGGCTTCACACGCCCATGTACTTCTTCCTGTGCAAGCTGTCTATTTTTGACATATTTTTCCCTTTTGTGAGTTCCCCTAAGATGCTGTGCTATCTTTCAGGGAATAGCCGAGCCATCTCCTATGCGGGCTGTACATCCCAGCTCTTCTTTTACCATTTCCTGGGCTGCACTGAGTGTTTTCTGTATACAGTAATGGCCTACGACCGCTTCGTTGCCATTTGTCATCCTCTACACTACACCTTAATCATGAGCCACAGAGCGTGCATCATCCTAGCCATGGGGACCTCATTCTTTGCCTGCATTCAGGCCACCTTTCTGACCACTCTCACCTTCCAATTGCCTTACTGTGGCCCCAATGAGGTGGACTATTATTTCTGTGATATCCCAGTCATGCTGAAGCTGGCTTGTGCAGATACCTCAGCCCTGGAGATGGTGGGGTTCATCAGTGTGGGTCTGATGCCCCTCAGTTGTTTCCTTCTCATCCTCACCTCTTACAGCTGCATCATTTGCTCCATTCTGCAGATCCACTCTGCCGAGGGCCGACGCCGTGCCTTCTCCACCTGCAGCGCCCACCTCACTGCCATCCTCCTCTCCTTTATACCAGTGGTTCTCATCTACCTGCAGCCCACCCCCAATCCCTGGCTTAATGCAACTGTTCAAATCCTGAATAACTTGGTCACCCCCATGCTGAATCCTTTGATCTATAGTCTGAGAAATAAGGAAGTTAAATATTCTCTGAGAAAGGTTCTGCAGCCAGTAGCTTTCCTTCCTGGGAGGTGATAGAAAAAGGATCCGTAGCTTCACACTAATAACACCACAATACTTAAAAAGGTATTACCTTTTGTGTGATAAGGAGCACAGATATTATCATGGCCCCCTTTTACAGGTGACAAAGTGAAGACTTGAAGACATAAAGTGAATGACTGAAGGTGAGGTAACTAATAAATTATCCTGTCCGGGAAAAATTATCTCTTGCCACTTGGCAAGACGTTCTGGACCTTCTCTTCAATTCTCTCGTCAATTTTTCTGCCCTTACATCTTCTCCTTCTCTCCTATTTCTCCTTCCTCTGGCACTTTTTCATCTTCGCTGGCATGCTTATCTAATTAACCCGTTAAGTGTCAGCACTGATTAAATAAACCTTCCTTTGATAGTGTAGAAGTTGCAGAAAAATGGAAGAGGTTCAGCTACATGGAGGTGGTATCCTGCAACTTCTTAAGCATAAAGAAGTTGTATAAAAATAAAAAAATTTCTGGATGGAATGTAAGGCAGATCTCTTATGGATAAATCCGAGGAACTAGTGCACTCTGTCTCCTATAAAGTCTGTCTGTTAGTCTTAGATCTATAAACAGGCCTTGGTCTGGTGCTGAAGCAGTAAATGAAAGAGAATGTGGAGAGGGTAGATAAAATAGTCTGTGAGGGGTGACTGCTTCTGTTGTTTTTTAGTATTAGAAAATTTGAGTTTGGCTGTGTAATCCCCAGCACAGACATGGGGCATTGCAAAGTCCAAGCTGCTGTTTTATGGTTTGGATACTCTGTTTACACAAAGCCTTTGACTTTAGTTTTCTCCCACCTATATGTCTTTGTTCTTCCTAGTGAGCTTAACATAAGAAATGTGCTATTTACAATTCAGACCACAAAAAATTTGATGGGAAGAAGAGCAGTGAGAAGATGGTGATGCGAAAGAAGGTGACTGTGGGAAGAAAAGGGGGTGCCAAGGAGGGAAAGACAGAAGCAAGTCTCCCTTCCTTTTGACTCTCTTCAGGATCTGAGGTCAGCCAAGGAATCTGCTGAGTTCAGCCAGGGAATCTGCCAGATTGAATCAGACATAACATTTGTTTGGACCTCATATGAGGGTAGTGAGCAGATCCACTCTTTTGAAGGAAGCACACTTTTTCCTGCTCACTTTTCTCAAGCTCCGTGCCTTTTATTCTCTCCACCTGCAGTGCTCTTTCAAGTCTTCAGCTGGACAAACTCATTCCCATCATTCAACGACCAGTTCAAATGCCATTTACCATGCAAAAACTTTATCTCAAGCAGAGTCAGAGTCCCCATTTTTCTATATTTTGAATCAGACTTGACAATGTCATCACTCCATTGTGTCAGAATATGTTTTGGCAAAGCATTTTCAAAAAGCAAAAGTCAGATATGTTCATGGAGGGTGAGGACAAAAAAGGGCCCGTTGGGGATGGACAATACAGAAGTGACAGCTCATTTGTTGACCTGCTGTAGATCTGAATCCCAGATGATTTTTTGTTGTGGTTGGTGAAACAGAATTTCAGTCTTCTCATATCTGTCAGTTTTTGTTCACCTATTAAGCATCTCCAGAGTAATGAGAGCATATTCTTCTTCTAGCCTTTGAGAAAAAACTTCAGTGACAGTCACAGTCCTTGTCTTTTAAAGAGCTTTTATCAAATGAGGAAACATTATAGCAGTCATTTTCATATTTGTTCAAAAAAACATTTATGAAGCTGTCATTTAGGAAAAGCACAAAACAGAGAGGAAGGCAGGGAAATAGAGCACCAAAGACCAAAATGTAGTAAGTGAACTAATGCACACATTCAATAGATACTGAGGATATCAAGGCCCTCCGTCTAATCCTTCCTTCTCCTACTTACTTAAAGTTTGGCCCAGAAGAAAATGAGTTGTTGGGGTGAGGAAATCTTCATTAAGAGAAATTTAAGTCATCATTGCTTACTAAGCAACCTTAATAAGCAGGGAGCTTAGTAAGTAGAAGAAGAAATTCACATGTATATATGTATGTGTGTGTGTGTATATATGCGTATGTTCTGTCTTAAGTTGTGAGCCTTGTTTTCTTCCCTCGCAACATGGAAATAGTAATGCCTTTCTTGCATTGCTGTTGTAAAGATTGAATGACACAAAAGCAAAATACTCATCTGACTTAATGTAGGGACTCTAAAAACTTGGTAATTATAATATTTTTTGTATTTTTAAGAATTTTTTTAGCTTACGCCCTCACTTCATTCTGGTCTTTAATGCTCAAATGTTACAAACACAGAGAATACTTCCACACTTATACTATTAAAGTACTCTCCCTCCTTCATCACACTTTTCTTATGTATCTCGCTAAATGTATATATTTTTAACTTCCATTTTAGGTTCAGTTTTCTCTGCTTTAGTTTTTGGAGTTTATATTTGTCTACTGAGAACCTCTACTCTTCTGTTTACTTTAAATTTGTTTAGTTATACCTTACGGAGAACAACCATAACAGATGCTTTAATATTTTTGATAATTCTAATGTCTGGGTAATCTCAGGGTTGGTATTTGTTGATTGTCCCTTCTGTTGAGAATTGGTTACATTTTCTTGATTTTTTGAATGCTAAATAATTTCAGATTTCATTCTAGACACTTTTCATGTTATGCTATTGAGACTCTAGATCCTGTAAAATTCTCTGGAGAATATTGATTTTTGTTTGCTTCTTTGTTTGTTTTAACACATTGCCAATCCATAGCATCAGACAAGTAGTTCCTGTTACCTTCCATGGGCAATGTTTCCAATGTCAGTTCAATTTTCAAAGCCTTTAATATGCCGCATTGTGTTTGTCCTTCAAATGTACCCCTCAGAAGTTAGTATAAGATTTTGCCACTCAGAGGTCAGTCTAAGACCTGGGTGGTGTTTCAAATTGTGATTCAGTTTTCAAAGACTTTGTGATACTTCCCTGGGTCTGTTCCACACATGCTCAGCTTAGGAGTGAGCTCTGGCTTGGTTTTCTTCCCCAGTTCTCTTATCTGAAGAAATATACACCAGTCTCCCCTGCTGACCCCTTTAAACACACACACACACACACACACACACACACACACTCCTTCATTTATTATTATAAACTAGGGTTAATAATGGGAATGTAAGATTCATTTGACATTCAAAAGTCAATCAGTGTAATTCACCAATAAACAAGACAAAATAGAAAAACCTATGTGCATTCCCAATAAAAACTCTCAGGAAATTCGGAATAGAGGAGCGCGTCCTCAACCTGTAAAAAAGCATCTACTAAGATTGACGGCTAACATTATGCTTAACGGTGAACCACTGAATGCTTCCTCTGTCCGTTTTTGAGCTTTCATCTCTCATTTCTAAATTCATCCTTTTTACAGTCTCGGTAATAATGAAGCTAAGCCTTGTAAAATAGTTCTTCTTTGCCCTTGGACGACATGTTTTGTGTTGTCAATACATTGCCCTGGAGGAACAGCTAAAGAGAAATGGATTTTGTCCTCCTGGTAAAGGCTTGTCTCTCTTGCCCATGTCCTATAGAGCATATTTTCTTTTTCTCCACTGTAGGGCCTCCCATGGTTTCTTCCATGCTAGGCTTGCGTGGGCTGGAAATTTCTCCAGCAGTTGGCCACCACTCATTTTTATTTATTTATTTTTTCACCACTAAACTGAGGCAGTGGTGGCATTGCCAAGAGAGTTGAAAGAAACTTGCAACCCAACAGAGATCAATGTTCTTCCTACTTCAGGGCACATGCACGTACCCTGGGGGGTGGTCCTACAGGGCAATTAATGCAGCAAGCTAGGTACACAGTTTTTACCTGATGCAGCCAGCCTGCCGCCTCTGCCCAAGATGGACACTTTTATCATTTAGATAACTCAATCTTGCTAATTGTGCAGCATTAGGTAGACAGTTTGGAGACCAGTC
Organism: Piliocolobus tephrosceles; assembly: GCF_002776525.5. Taxonomy (NCBI): domain Eukaryota; kingdom Metazoa; phylum Chordata; class Mammalia; order Primates; family Cercopithecidae; genus Piliocolobus; species Piliocolobus tephrosceles. Next base: position 113,565,534 of record NC_045446.1, read on the forward strand.
TCTTACATTGTTATAATCCAAATTAAATGTACAAATGCTTTGAAAATTATGCTTCATATAGAAAATATAAATTAGCAATGACTATAAAAATAATATACATTTATGTGTAAGATTATACATTTATTATAAACAAATATAAAACATGCAAGCACAGAATAAAGACAAATAGCACACTCTTCAGTAATAACCATAATAATATATTCCTGTACAATTTTCATCAATGTATGTGAGGGTGTATTCATTTACTTATATAACTACTAGATGACATTTAATTTGGTATAATCTTTCTGAAATGTGATATATAGCAAACGTTTATAAAATACTCTTATTACTAACCCAGAAACTACTTTTCTAAGAACAAATTTTAAGGAAAGAGTATGAATAATAATTTAGCTATTAGAATGACTTGACATTTTGTATCATCAAAAAGGAAAACTAAAAGAAACCTAATTGTTTAAAAAAAAGGAATGAACTATCACTCAATAAATATTAGCTATTCCTATTAACAGGACGTCTTAGAGCTGAAAATAGTCATCAGGTTTATTTGATCAATTCACCATTTTTACTGGAGGCCCAGAAAGAGGACACTATATGCCTCAATAGCCATTCCATGATAATGTAAATATGTATCTAATTAACAGTTTGTCTTCTCCTATGCTATTTTATCTACTATAATAACAAACATAAATTAAAATACCATTTAAATTGTAATTAAAATACAATGAAGGGGAGGACGAGCATAGCTGATTTTTTTCACTTTGTTCCATTTTCCTACTTAATGGATTGTACTTATTTGGCTTCACACTCGGCTTTTCTACAGGGAAAGAATGAGTCATGCGGACTGCATTATGCAAGTTCTGGTGACAAACTCAGTTCTCCTTTAAATAAATACATTGACCTTCTGGTTGTGGATCTATCTCCCATGTAACCTGACTGAATCAGAAGACTGACAATACCTTCAAATGTCCTGCATTTGTTGTAATTTAAAGACTAGCATTCTGCTCCTGTGCATCAGCTGCTTGAGCTTGGTTACTGTGAAATCCATTCCCAAAAGAATGATTTCCTCTGCAGACAAAATTAGATTTGCAAGCTTGCAGGGCTGAGGACAGATTCTAGACTAAAATTAATATAGCAGGGTTGTGACTGTCATTCTGTGGGACCTTTTGAACAGCGTGCCAGGCTTCTCCTGGGGTGCACTTATCTATATTAAATATTCCCTACACAATTACACTGATAGAACTGTGGAAGACAGAGGCTTAGGTATTTTGTACTGGAGCCAGGTTTCCAATTTAAGTCCTCTAAGTCCTGGTTCTATGCTCTTTTGATAATTCTTAAATTTTTTCTACTAAAGTAACTCAAATGGCAGATAAGAGTTAATATGCTAAAGGCATGAAATGAGGAGGAGAATACAGGTTAAAATTGTTGCAATTTTTAAGTGTCTTATTTATATTCAACCTTCTAGTACATCAACAATTTTAACATAAAAATTGCTGGGTTTACACTATCACATTTTTAAGCCAAATTAGGTCTTTAAGAAAATGAACTCTGTTTATGCTTTACATGAGTTTTCCCAAGTCTGTCTTCAGCTGTGCCTTGTCCACAATTTGAGAAACACTGTATCGTTTTCTTACCAGCCATGTTGAAAGACACAGTGAATGTTTGTGAGAGATTAATGTTTGTGGATGATGTTATCACTCCTAAATAGATTGTAAACCTGTATGCAGAAAGGTATGTGTACATGTATTGGGTCTGACATTTCATTACAAATAACTATTTCTCAATATGTTGAGATTCTCTTTAAGGTTTATAGCCATAAAACTGATAGCTTCCTGAGAAGTGCATATACAACTTGCCTGTACCCATTTTAGGAAAAAGAAAATCCAAGCCTTTAAAGAAGAAAGGGCTTCATAGTTTTCAAGTCAGAGGAATCATAACAAATGATGTTGTATCAAATTTATAAAGATTTACAATTTTATGTGTTCCCACATTTTACTTATCTTACTCTCATGACGGTTTTATAAGAAAGGAAGAATTAGAGTAGTGTAATTTCTTTACAAATGAGTATATCCAGGAATACAATTTCACAAGCGAATCTGGAGCCAGGGCTTCCTGTCTCCCAATTTACTCATGGCCTCTTTACTAGGAAAGATAAAGGAGACCAAAACTACAACCAGTACAGAAATGAATCTGTATTAGTCCGTTTTCACATTGCTATAAGGAACTGCTGGAGACTAGGTAATTTATAAAGAAAAGAGGTTTAATTGACAATTGACTCACAGTTCTGCATGACTGGGGAAGCCTCAGGAAACTTCCAATCATGGCAGAAGGGAAAGGGAAAGCAGGCACATCTTACGTGGCAGGAGGTGTGAGACAGAGCAGGAAAAACTACCACTTAAAAACCATCAGATCTTGTGAGAATTCACTCACTATCACAAGAACAGCATGGAGGAAACCGCCCCCATAATCCAGTCATCTCCCTCTCTTGACACTTAGGGATTACGGGTCCCTCTCTCAACACATGGATGTGGACACAGGGCTAAACCTTGAGTCCTTGACATGTAGTATAGTAAATGGTCATATTTGGCTGATTCTGTGAAGTTAAACATTGCTCCATTTGTTTACTGGCTACTGGGCATTCTGTTTTCAGTGTGAATTGCTGCTTATATCCTTTGCCTGGTTTTCTATTAGGCTCCTTGTCCTTCACTTATTAATTTGTGGGGTTTTTTAAAGTATGGATATCAATTCTTTTGTGTTTCAATTATCCTTTTCTGATTTATAGCTTGCCTTTAGCTTCTGTATGATGCCTTTTATTGTGAAGTTTTTTAATGTGGCTATATTTATGACTCATTTTCTTTAAAAATTATGCTCACTTGAAGTCATAAAGTCCTCTATATTCTCTTATTTTTATATTATAATCATTTCAAAATAATTACATATAGCAAAATGAACAGGTATTAAGTATATAATTCAATGAGTTTTGACAAATATATTCACTCAAATAACTAGCACACCTATCAAGATAAAGAGTAGCGGTGCAAAATATGGGTTATGGGGCAAATCCAGCCCATAGTTTAGTATTGTTTATGAGCTAATATCACTTTTTACATTTTTAAATGGCTGAAAAAAATTAAAATAAAATTATATAAAATTCAAATTTTAATGTTTATAGATAAAATTGTATTGTACAAGGCCACATTCATTCATTACAATGTAATTGTTGAGTAGTTGCAATGAAAAACCTTATGGTCTGTGGATTCTAAAATATTTGTTATCTGGTTCTTTAGAGAAACATGTCAGTCTCTGATACAGGCCATTTCTATCACCTGAAAAATTTCTTTTGTGTTTATATCCAGTATGAGTACTTACTTTTTCCAAAGAAACAATCACCATTATGAATTTTATCTTCACAGGTTTATAGTGCCTCTTCTTGCACTTGAAATAAATTGATTTATATTGTGAATACTCTTGTGTTTGTGGTTTCTCGGACTGGACATATTATTAAATGATATTCATCTGTTTTGTTGTATGCCTCAATAGATTATCCCTTTTTATTACTAAGTAGTGTTCCATTATACATATATTCTGTAATTTCCTTCTCTGTTTATCAGATGATGGACATTTCTTGATTTTTCTGCTATTATCAATAAAGATTTAATAGACATTCTAGTATATTTTTGTTTCTGCACTGTTTAACATTTTACACTATAACGTGTAACATTTGAGAGATGCCATTTCTCTGAATCCTCTCTAATACTTAGTATTTTAATCTTTTAAATTTTAATCCTTCTAGTGGGTGTGTAATGGTATTTCTTTGTGGTTTTAATTTGAATTCTCCTGATGACTATTAATATTGAAATTGCTTAATGTATTTGAAGCCTTAGTATACAGTTTATGTAAAGTTTCTTTTACTCATTTTTTAATAATTGGTTGTAGGAATTATTTATAAAAGTTGGATATAAGTCATCTGTTGGACACATTTGTTTTGTGTTTGTGTATGTGTGTGTACATTATTTTTTCCAGGCTGTGTGTGCACTTTCTTTTTTTTCTAAAACAATGTCTTTTGATAATAAAAAATTAAAATTTTGATGGAGTCACATTTATCATTTTTCTTGGTATTCTATGTAAGAAACTACGTCCCAGTCACAAAGATAGGTCTTATGTTCCCTTCTGTAACCAATTTCTAGTTAGTGTGTGTGTATGGTGTGAGGCATTGAATCGGGTTCAGCTTTTGGACACAGACATCTAGTCAATCAGAACAATCTCTTGAACAGATTTTCTTTTCCTTGTTGATTTCCATCAGGGCATATGCATGAAAATAATAAAGATAGACAAATAGAATATAGGGTACAAAATAGGTCCCTAAATAGATGGTCAACTGATCTCAAAAAAGGAAAATGTCAAGGAAAGTTGATAGTGCTATGATGCATGCAAATCATGGTGAATCTAAAAATAATTATGCTGAATTAAAGACATCAAGCAAAGAGTACATACTGTATGGCCTTATAAACACAAAATTCTTGGAAATGCTAGCTAATGTACAGTGACAAAAGTGGATTCATGATTGCCTAGGGAATGGTGGAAAAAACTTGAGGGAAGGATTACAAAGGAGTATGAGAGAAGTTTGTATAAAGTTCAAGAAAAAAAAAAAGAAAATGACCAATTGTACAAGTCGATATAGTGGGTACTTCCTGAAGATGGGTATTGACTTGGGAAGCGCATAAGGGGGCCTCCGGGAGTGTTGCTAGCATTCTATATCTTTACCTGGAGAGTCACTAAACAGATATAAACGTCATTAGCAATTTAAAGAGCTATACTCTTGGTGCATTTTCTGTGTACACATATATAAAATTCAGTGAAATGCAGTGGAGGAATGTCTTTAAAATGCTTGGAGTAGAAGATGAAGCCCTTTGAACCTCTGTATTCAACACAGACACACAAAAACAATGCTAAGACACCACTAAAACATTATCCTCATTTATTTGCATGCTACATACTTGTTTCAATGTGAAAGGAAAAGAAAGAATGTCTGTTAAAGCACTATGGATTTTTTTATTCAAGTGTGTCATACGTATCATATCATTTGTCATGCCTATCTTCTTAATATATAATTTGCATATTGGCCCTGCCAGTACTATTTCACAAAATTATTTCAATGGCTGATTTTTAGTCTACTGTGTATCTATACCATATTTATTCTACTGCACATCTGAATCTTACTCAAACGTGTAACTTTGAAGAACATTTAACTCAATTCATTATTTTGTTATTGTCAATATATTTATAGCTCTGCCTTTGACAACGTTACTTTTATTTCTTAAGTATACATGCCTAGAAATTGAATAACTTGGTAAAAGGTTGTATGGAATTATTTGACATATATTATTTAATATATATTATCAAACTGTCTTACAGAAATTAATACAGGTATCTATATATATTATCATTCTTGTTTACCTCACCTTTAAGATTAAAATAGTATTTACCATTTCACAGGTAAATAAGCATATGACTTACTATTTTATTTGAATTTTTTTAATGTGGTTGACCAAGTTTAATAGCTACTATATATATATAGTAGCTATATATATATATAATGAACATTACATATATAATATTCACAGTGAATGACTTCTGCATACTTTTCTATGGGATATTAATTTTTTTTGTATCAACTTGTAATCACCATTTATGTATTTTTATTTTGGTCAGCTAAAATTCTTTTTCTCTTCTCCATTGATTCTTCTTTTCCCTTCTGTAGTAAGACCAAAACATCCTAATAAGTGTGCTGATGAGGGGTTTTTTCAGCACAAAAAGGATTTTGTGTCACTTTTCCTAAGACTTACTTCGAATTTCCCAATTATAATTTTGAATCTTCTGTATTTCTTGATTCTACTTTTCTCTAAAATAGCCTTGCCTTTTTTTCTCTCTCTCTCTTAACTGATAGGAATTTGTTTTTCTAAATCCCAGGGTATATGTAGGAAGAATGTGGGGGTTATATCTTCCCTGTGAGGAGGGTTTTACAACATTAGGCAACTCCACTGCAATAGATAGTGAAAACACGTGGTCAGAGGTCCCTTAGTGTAGAACTGTGGTGCTAAAGTAGATAAATAAATACAAAAAACAAAACAAAACAAAAAACCCAGGTCCATAAGGAACAACAAAGAAATGGAAATAAAGAGATTTTTAACATACTGAGTAGAAAAAAATAGTAAAAGCATTTTGAGTAAGACCTGCTGACTAGAATTGCCATTCTTGTTCTTAACTTTTTCTTTTCTTTTCTTTTCCCTTGTGTATTTGTCTAATTCCCTGAAGAATTAGTAGATATCCAGGATCAGGCTAACATTCCTCTTAGCATTCACATCAGTGGACAACTCAGTACCTCCCACATAGCAAGTATTCAACAAGCAAACATGAGATATTAGGAAGACAGGACTAACATTGGAGAAAATCTGAATTCTCATGTCTTCTCTATCACAATTGGTAAGAAAAATTAAAACTACCTAGACCTCAGTTTTCCTATCAAAAGATAAGAATGTTAATACCTGCTTTACAAATTATTTTATTTCATTGAGAAGGCTGAATCAATCATAGATGGGAAAGTAATTTTAAAATCTAGATATTATGTATGTTACACCAGAATAACATGAAAAATAGAAAAAAAGAATACATGTTCACTGGAACTATTCATTTTTCCCATCTATAAATCCCCCAAATCAGGACTCATTTTCCTAAGACCTTCCTCAATGCTTTCTTCACATCCTTGTTCCTCAGACTGTATATTAAAGGGTTCAGCATAGGGATCACTGTGGTATAGAATACAGAGGACACCTTCTCCTGGTCCAGGGAGTTACTTGAAGGGGGCTTGAAATACATGAAGGTAATGGACCCAAAGAAGATCCCCACAGCCATGAGATGAGAGCTGCATGTTCCAAAAGCTTTGGACCGGCCCTCTGAGGAGCGGATGTGAAGGATGCTGTAGAATATGAAGGCATAAGAGATAGCAACAGCTAGGGTGGGCACCAAGGTGTTAAACCCCGCAATGATAAAAAGCAGAAGCTCACTGAGGTGTGTGTTGGAGCAGGAGAGATTGAGGAGGGGAAGAACATCACAGAAGTAATGGTTGATAATATGGGATTTGCAAAAGGACAGCTTCATCATGGCACTTGTATGAGCCAAGGCAGAGAGAAAGCCCAGGAAGAAGGCAGCCAGCACTAGCAGTGAGCAGACCCATGAGGACATGATCACCTTATAAAGCAGTGGGCTACAGATGGCAATGTAGCGATCATACGCCATGGCAGTCAGGAGGTAACCCTCAGCCACCACAAAGATCACAAAGAAAAAGAGCTGGACCATGCACTCAGAGTAAAGGATTATGTTCTTCTTTCCTAGGAAGTTCACCAGCATTTTGGGAGTAATGACAGAGGAATAGCAGAAGTCAACGAAAGACAAGCTACTGAGGAAATAGTACATGGGGGTGTGAAGCAGAGGGCTGCCTGCAATCAGGAGAACCATGCCCAGGTTGCCCATTACTGTGACCAAATAGATACCCAAGAACAGGAGGAAGAGGGGCAGCTGGATCTCTGCTTGCTGTGTTAAACCAGCTAAGACGAACTGAGTTGCCGTAGAATAATTTTTCATGGTCATTCTTCTTTAGGCATTTCTGTGAAAACAGAAAATGTGAATTACATTAATATGGGCTCTCACTGTTCTTCCAAACAAAACCAAACTGCATAAGCGAGGTTGACGGCAGCTAACAGACTGAGTCATAGTTTTCAGTGTCTCTAACCTTGATACCTCTGCCTTGTCTCCCTAAAGTTCCCTGGGCCTCCTCCAAGTTGGTCCAGAATTTAAGTTACAAAAAAGTACTTCCTGACTGACTCGGTAACATTTGCCTCCTGAATTTGGTAGGAAAAAAAGCAAATGTTTACTTTATGGGGAGAATTTCTGATAGAATTTCTCCTGTTTAACTGTTTGTGACAGTTAAACAGGAGAAGAGATTGAAGGGAGATTCAATCACTTTTTCAATTTCCCCAGTTTTCTCCTACTCGAAGACCTGCACATATTTCTCACAATATCTGAAAATAAGGAGAGGATGAAGCCTCAGCCTCAGAGAATTGAAAATGTCTATTACTTCCAACTGGAGTGATGGTGGGCATGGGGTTGAGTGTAAGGCATCTACTCATTGTGCTGAATAAAAATATCTCCAGGGTAATAATACTGCAGAAGTAGGAGTCTCCACATAACACCTCTGGCCGTCTGCTAAGCTGGAGAAGGGTGGGGGAGGCAAAAGCTTCATCATTGGAATCACTGATGAAGGACAATCTCTTGTAACCCAGGTGTTCATCTATAAAGTTCACAAAGAGAGCCTTATCAGACCTCAACTATTGTCAGAAGAGTTGGCTGGCTGGAATCCTAGCAGTGAACTACTTCCCCCTTACTTATGAGATCCGCACCCCCCACAGAATGCCCTTACCGTGGCAGGAAAAGGTGCTTCTGAAGATGTCTGAGAAGAATGTTGCTACAAGTATAAATCTTGAACTTTCCAAAGCTTGGTACCCTTGGTGGTTTGAGCCCTGGATATAAAGAAATAAAAGAGAATGCTGTGCTTTTCCCAGAAGAAATACTAGAATCTAGTTGGTCCACCCTTTTCAATATGAACTGGCTCCCTGGTGGAGCCATTTCAGAGAAGTGTGTATTTTGTCAGGTGCCAGTTATTCATTTAAGGCTCTAAATAGTCCAGCTAGAAAGAAACCAGCTCAATTTTGTGAGCTTAGCACTTCCAATATCTATTTGATAACAAAAATATTGAATGAGCTGACTGAGGTGAATTTATAGTCTACTCAGCAATGAATGGAGAGGTTTGGATATCAAAGTAGGTGTATTTCCAGGTTTGACTTTACCGCAGTCTGTAACACTGGACAAGTCATTTCATGTAAACTTCATTGTTTCAATCTTTGAAGTGGGATACCCATTTCAAAGGTAACATATAAAGATTCATTATCTAAAAACACTTGTCAACATTTCATGTGGCACATATTTTTAACTACAATTGAACAGAGAAAAGTACATAACATCAGGAGATGAAAAGACACTACCTTTGTATGAAGAAAAGACAGACACAGGTGTTTATTTGTCCTAGGTCCTTCACTTTGGTAAGAATAATAAAAATGTTTTAAACATTTGGTGCTGGTTAGGTTTTAAAACATTTGTTTTCAGATTTGGAAATTTAAAAGAGGAATTTAAAGTGTTGGGCCTTTTTTGAAGGAGTTGGGGGCATTCAAGTGTTTTCATCCCCAAGGGACAAGTGCTTAAGAGGCCAGGAAGAAACATAGCAGAGCTATGCAAGCTGAACGGACTCTTGATCCATCTCCTGGTGACCTGAGAACATTTCTTTCCCTTTTTTTTTGGAGACAGAGTTTTGCTCTGTTGCCCAGGCTGGAGTGCAATTGCGCGATCTCGGCTCATTGCAACCTCTGCCTCCCGGGTTCAAGCAATTCTCCTGCCTCAACCTCCTGAGTAGCTGGGATTACAGACACGCACCATCAAGCCCAGCTGATTTTTGTGTAAAGACGGGGTTTTATCATGTTGGCCAGGCTGGTCTCAAACTCCTGACCTCAGGTGATCCACCCACCTCAGCCTCCCAAAGTGCTGGGAGAACATTTCTTTAAGATGGATGAGAGGGTAGGAATTTATGTTTAATACTCTGTCCAGAATGAATACTCTACCTGGGATTGTATCTTTATCTCTTAGAAATTGGAGCCAGGCACGGTGGCTCATGCCTGTAATCCCAGCACTTTGGGAGGCTGAGGTGAGCGGATCACCTGAAATCAGGAGTTCAAGACTAGCCTTGCCAACATGGTGAAACCCTGTCTCTACTAAAAACACAAAAACTAGCTAGGTGTGGTGGTAAGCATCTGCAATCCTAGCTACTCGGGAGGCTGAGGCAGGAGAATCACTTGAAATTGGGAGGCAGAGAATGCAGTGAGCCGAGATCACACCACTACACTCCCGCTTGGGCAACAGAGTGAGACTCCATCTCGAAAATAAAAGAGAGAAAAAGAAAGAAAAAGAGAGAGAAAGAAAGAAAGAAAAAGAGAGAGAAAGAAAGAAGAAGAAAAAGAAAGGAAGGAAGGAAGAAAGGAAGGAAGGAAGGAAGGAAGGAAGGAAGGAAGGAAGGAAGGGAGAGAGAAAAGAAAGAAAGAAAAAGAAAGGAAGGAAGGAAGGAAGGTGTATGTGTAGGCTGGTGTGCAAGAAGACAAGTAACACTAATAAATACATAAGCCAGAAGAATTTCAGGGAAGCAAACACTTCACAGCCGTATGGAAATTCCAGCGAGGCTCTCTGCCAGAACTGGTTGAACTTAGATTAGGAATCATTCCTGCAGATTGTGTGACCCGGGTTATAAAGAGGTGATGAGGCAAGATTAATAGAAGAGGAGAAGTGAGGACATAACCTAGAGGAAAGAATGGTGGGGCACGTGCTCCTCGGTAAACAGAAAATGTTGCACAAGTGTCAGCACGGCTGCTAATCACCAACTGTCCTTGCATTAGATATGATATAATTGTCATAAAGGAAATGGGACACTTACCTTGGTCCTGCACAGAGACAGAATTTCTTAGGAATTGTTCACTTTGCTCAGGTCACAGGTCCCTGTAATAGCCAACAAAGAACAAAGTCTCTCCTACTACCTTATACACACATTTATATGCCAGGGGCTGAATTATTTGGTTGGCTAAACGTAAAACATCAAAATGTATTAGATCGTACAAACAACTCTCGGACCTCGAAGCAGACCATGATATCCAGCTTCCCCAGCCTTAAAAGCAAGAGGGTGGCATGATATGCAGCTTTCCTCTGAGGTTCAGTGAGCTTAGGGATATCATTAGGAATACAAAACAAACCCATACACACACAAATCCCCCAAGACCTATTGAGCCCACAGATTACCAGTGTGCTCAGCACTTAATAACCCTCTGCAGAAATGATCACATCATGTCCTGGGCCCCCTATTGCCATTTATCCCAAGAGTATTGGAGGTCCTGAAAGAAGTTTATTTTATTTTTAATGTTACCAATAAGGATTCTGTAACACAGAGGAATTAGATCAATGATTCCCAAAATTGATTCCGAAGTCAGTTGCTGGTTCTTGACTAAAAGTTCATCAATGAGTAAAAATTGTTTTAAACTGAAGAAAAACAAAGACAACATAGTATATTTTCTAAAACTAAACTTGTTCAATGTAAAGGCCGTCCTTTTCTGAGGTTGTCGATTTTATCTCTTTAAATGTTTTGGGATTCGAAATATTCTTTCATATTATTATGTGGTTCTGACAGTAGATAATAGTTATGTCGTTTGGTTGCTTGCTTGTTTATTTTTACATTGTGTTTGAATGCCTTTACTTGGAAAACCAAATTTTTGGCAACCCTATTGTGGTCTCTCATTGCAATTATATTGTCTTGGGGCTGGGTGCGGTGGCTTATGCCTGTAATCCCAGCACTTTGCAAGGCTGAGGCAGATGGATCACTTGAAGTCAGGAGTTCGAGACTAGCCTGGCCAACATGGTGAAAACCCGTCTCTACTGAAAATACAAAAATTAGCCTGGCGTGTTTGCACATGCCTGTAATCTCAGCTACTCCAGAGGCAGGAGAATCACTGGAACCTGGGAGGCGGAGGTTGCAGTGAGCTGAGATTGTGCCACTGCACTCCAGCCTGGGCGAAAGAGTAAGACTCCATCTTAAAAAAAAAAAAAAAGAAAGAAATTGTGCTGTCTTGGGAAAGCCAAATTCTGACAACTATGAAGTTGGTTATCATAGATAATCAGCGTAGAATGACCTGCTTCTCCTTCCTGTGAAAGAGTTCAGATCAGAAATGTAAGATCCTGAGAAATGCTTTCCATGGAATCTTTTCAACTGAACCAATTTTTAATTACCACAATTTAATAATTATTCAGCCTCTGTTCCTGTACTATTTCCTGTGACTGCAGTTTATGTCACTCAATGGCTTAAGCAGCTTTAACATATTCCACCCTGTCCAGGGTGCCTCCCATTCCAGATCACATGAGTTCTATGCTATCCTGATGTAGAGCCACTGTCAAAGGGGATGTAGCTAAACTAAATAGAGCAAATAGCAGTGCCACTTTAGCCTACAGCCAGTGCTGCCATATGCAAACATGATTGCTGAAACACCAAGGGATAAGGGAGAAGGGTGGACCAGGACAGAGTCTACATTCTCTCATCTCATCATTTTTTCATTCACTTGCGTCCTCCCTTCTCTCATCAATAAAATTAGAGGCAGAGGCCACAGGACATACTCATTGTCATCTCTCCTTACATCTAAGATTGGCCATGTGACATAGCCACATGATTAAAGGGAGAAGGGAAGCCATCTACTAGCTTCTGGAAAGGATTCACTTCATGATAGATATAAAGAGAGGTACATAAGAAGAACTCTATTTCTTGTTGCCTTGTTTCCATCTTTGGATACAGTTGCGTTTAGATGTCATTCATGGAGCTATGACAGCCATTTTGTGATTGTGAAGTGATAAGCCTGAGGTCTAAGACTAGCAGACTGAAGACAGTGGCATGAAAAGCCCTGGTTGTTGATGAGAATGCTTAGTTGCTGAACCAATCCTAGGACACTCTCCCTCCAGATTTATTGTTACATGAGGAAAAAATAGTTCCTAATTAAAATAGGTTTTTATTTGAACATTCTATAACTTGCTGCTAGAAACTTTCCAACTGATATCATCAACTGAAGGCTACATTCTTCAGATGTTTTTTAAAAAATGCATTATTTTAAGAAATGAACACCTTAGAGGAGATGATTTTCCTTTCAATAAATATTGAAGAGTAAAACTAATTTAGTATGACGAGTAGAAGAGTTGTACAGTTTTAGATATTAACTTTAAATATAATCTTTGGTTCTTATTAGTGTTCCTTATTATACCTTTGGGATCCTTTTTTAGCTTTTATTTTAGGTTTAGGGCTGCATGCGAATGTTGGTTATATAGATAAACTCATGTCATGGGGATTTTGTTGTACAGATTATTTCATCACGCAGCTGTTAAGCCTAGTACCCAATAGTTATATTTTCTGCTCCTCTCCCTCCTCAAAATCATGCAATTACATGGAAATTAAACAACATGCTCCCGGCTGACTTTTGGGTAAATAATGAAATTAAGACAGAAACCACTGTGGTCTTACAATGTAAATGTTTCCCAACTTTTCCTGTATTTTTAATTGTGAGAGGACTTAAGAGTTTTAAAAAATACTAAAAGTGCTAAAAACACTTAAACCAATTAGAATAGTCCATTCATGACATCTTATCAGCTACATGTTGAGCATCTCAAATCTGAAAATTCAACTTTTCAAAAGCTTCAAAATCTAAAATTTGTTTTTCTTTCTTTAAACTTTTTTGTGTTTTTCCAGAAGTTATTGGGGTACAGATGGTTTTTGGTCACATGAATAAGTTCTTTAGTGGCGATTTGTGAGATTTTGATTCACCCATCACCTGAGAAGTATACACTGCATCCTATTTGTAATCTTTTATCCCTCACCCCTCTCCCATCCATCCCCCCAAGTCCCCAAAGTCCATTGTGACAGAGCAGGAGCACCATCAACTCAGACAGTCACTTTAAGTTCCAGCTCCCTTTCTAGCCTCATTGATTTCAAAGAAATCACTTCTCTTCTAACTACAAGAAGCCAGAAAGAGCAGACAGTAAAACACAGATAAGACAGCTTGGGCACAGAGGGAGGTGGGAGGAAAGTCTTTTGGGTAACTGCCAAACTTCAATAGGCCCCAGTAAAACAATGGGCCTTAGTAAGCACATTCCTTTCCCTTCAGGTGCACTAAGATAGGAAAGCTAAAAGCAGACTCAAGGGGTATGCCTTCAGCTGCAGAAAGATGTACAGGGACAGTCACACAACTCTCCGTTGCAGATTAGCACAACAAAGAAACACAGAAGCAGTCCAAGCCTCTGGTAAACTCTCCCACCCTGAATCCTTAAAAGCTCTTTGTTAGAGAGTGTGGCTCTGACCTAACTCAGCCAGAAGCCCCTCTCAGGTTTGTTTTCTAAAATAAAACTGTCATTGTTGACTGTTGAGCCACACTTTGTATTTCCTTCCTCTTTCTTTAATTCTTACACATTGCATCATTCTTTACCTTTGCATCCTCAAAGCTTAGCTCCCACATATCAGTGAGAATATATGATGTTTGGTTTTCCATTCTTGAGTTACTTCACTTAGAATAATAGTCTCCAATCTCATCCAGGTTGCTGCAAATGCCATTAATTCATTCCATTTTATGGCTGAGTAATATTCTATTGTATAAATATATCACAGTTTCTTTATCCACTCAGAGATTGATGGGCATATGAGTTGGTTCCACAATTTTGCAATTGCGAATTGTACTGTTATAAACATGCATGTGCAAGTATCTTTTTTGTATAATGATTTTTTTCGTCTGGGTGGACACCCAGTAGTAGGATTGCTGGATCAAATGGTGGTTCTACTTTTAGTTCTTTAAGGAATCTCCACATTGTTTCCCATAGTGGTTGTACTAGTTTACATTTCCACCAGCAGTGTAGAAGTGTTCCCTGTTCACTGCATGGAAATTCCTCCAAGACAGAGCATATGATAGGTCATAGAACGAGCATCAATAAGTTTAAGAAAATTGAAATTATATCAAGCATTCTTTCAGACCACAGCAGAATAAAACTGGAAATCAACTCCAAAAGGAAGCTTCAAAACCAAGCAAATACATAGAAATTAAATAATGTGCTCCTGAGTGAGCACTGAGTCAAAAACAAAATCAACATAGAAATTAAAAAATTCTTCAAACATTGAATAACAGTAATGACACAACCTATCAAAACCTCTGGGATACAACAAAAGTGGTGCTAAGAGGAAAGTTCATATCCCTAAATGTCTACATCAAAAAGACTCAAAGAGCACAAACTAACATTCTAAGGTCACACCTCAAGGAACTACAGAAACAAGAACAAACCAAACCCTAACCTAACAGAAGAAGGGAAGTAACCAAGATCAGAGCAGAACTAAATGAAATTGAAACAACAACAACAAAAAAGATAAATTAAACAAAATACTGGTTCTCTGAAACTTTTTGATCACCAACACAATGCTCAGAGAAAATGTTCACTGGAGCATTTGAATTTCAAATTTTCAGATGTGGCATGCTCTACCCCTAAGTATGTAAAGCAAATATTCCAAAATCCTAAAAGATAAGAAATCCACAACATTTCAGGTTCCAACCATTTTAGATAAGGGATATTTAACCTGTATAACCAGGACAGAATCATCATTCCCTCCTCTTATCATTGCTTCATTCACTTGAGTTTTCACTTCACCAGGAAAATTAGAGGCAGAGGCTTGAGCAACCTGGGTGCTGGCTTTTAATACAGATTAGACCCAGGTGGGATGGGAGAAAAGAACACTGTTTCTAATCCACAAAGGACCAGCATCTAGGAAATGTTAAATTACTGCGCATGTCATAGAATAAAAGACCTACATCTAGAACAAGGAGAGTTCTGTTTATGGGGAGAAATAGTAGTAACTGAGGTACCACTCTCCCAAAGGCCCCTGATGTCTATGAATCTTCTCTGATCCTCCACCATTTTTATTTGAGTGTCAGAAATGCACAAAATTGGAAAGAAAGTGGTGTATCTAAGTCTTAGATTACCACTTAAAATGAGGAGGACCTATGCTAAGAGAAATACACAAGACACACAGAGAGAAACACTGCATGATCTCACCTATACATGGAATCTAAAATAGTCAAATTAATAGGAGCAGAGAGTAGGGTATTTATAGGTTTCCAGGGGCTGGTGGGAGGGGAAATTTTGCTAGATCTTAAAATTTGCTACATATTTCAGAATATAATCCATGGCAAAACAGAGGGAACACTGGATCTTCAGGAGAAAGCCCTACAAATTTCAATTGCCATAAAAAGTAAGAATTTTCTTCTGTACCAAAATGAATACAGTGTGAAAAATTAAGCTAATGCTCCCTATGAATTAAGGCATGTAGTCATGTGGCTGAAGTAGGTCCATATCACAGCGTGGACATTTTCTTGTGGAAATTAATGTTAGAGTAGTAACATAGGTAAATAGCACCCTCTGATGGGAACTGTTGACTTAGACAAGATTTGTACTAAATAAAAGAAAAAAGATGTTCTAAGGAATAATCCAAATGAAGACTCTTAAGTAGGGTAGAGCATTGAATTTTGACTCAAAACTCAATTAAGATTCTTGGAATATATGTCTAATTTTAACAACTGAAGAAAATATTACACAATGCAATCTGGTGGAAGAAAAGTTTGATAACTATTTTGTACTCTCCTTTCACTTCCCCTTCTGTCACCATGAAAAGTATTTGAGCTCATGAGTTTTAGAAGCTAAGGCAGTTCTTTCAGTGTTTCAAGAAAAGAAAGCACTGAAAAACTCTTTCTCTTTCCTCCCCACCTTCACTTTTCCTGTTCTGGATGATAATAAATGATGAATATAGTCATCTGAAAGCATTTTTCCACCACCTCTACCTTTATTTTTGTCTGTTAACCAACGGGAATAATAGCCCTTAAAGAAGAGATGCCAAATTAGCTGAGCATGGTGGCAAGTGCCTGTAATCTCAGCTACTCAGGAGTCTGAGGCAGGAGAATTGCATGAACCCAGGAGGCAGAGGTTGCAGTGAGCCAAGATTACGCCATTGCACTCCAGCCTGGATGAGAGGGCAAGACTCCATCTCAAAAAAAAAAAAACAACAACAACAAAAAAAGATGCCAGTGTAGTAAGAAGCTCATGTAAATAACAATTGAAAGAAATTAAAGAATTAGAGAATAGACAAATTCACTGTACTTACTAGATTATATATGCATGCACGCAAGCACACATACACATAATTTATGGTCACTTTATTTTTGACAGGGATGTCTAGACAATTAAATGGAGAGAGAGTAGTCTTTTCAACAAACGGTGCTGGAATAACTGGATGTTCATATTCAAAATAATAAATTGGACTCCTATGCTATAAAAATTAACTGAAAGTATAATCATGCATCTAAATTGAAGAAGTAATATTATAAAACACGTTGTGCACATGTACCCTAGAACATAAAGTATAATAAAAAATAAATAAATAAAAAATAAAAAAATAAAACTCTCAGAAGAAAACATCAGAAAAGACATCATCAAGAGAGTTAAGAGACAATCCACAGAAGAGAAAAGTTTTCAAATCATATACCTGATAGGATCGAGTATCCTGAATACACTGAGTATTGTAACAGCATAAGCATATTAAAAGACAACCCAATTTTAAAATAAGGACAGGATTTGATAAAACATTTGTTCAAAAAGACATTTAAAAAAACAAATAAACACAGAAAAAGATGCTCAATATCATTGGTAATGAGAGAAATGTGAATCGAAACCACAATGAAATATTACCACACACAAACACTAGGATAATTATAATTATTTTAAAAAAGATAAGCGTTGGTGAGATGAGGTTGTAAAAGAAGTTGTCACTGGTGGGAATATCAAATAACGCAGCCACTTTGAAAACCAGTCTAGCAGTATCACAAACCTTAAAAATAGAATTACCATATAACCCAGTGCTTTCTCTCCTAACTATGTGCCTAAGAGAAATGAAAACCTATGTCCACATGAAAACTTGTACATGAATGTTCATTAGCACCATTACTCATAATAGCCGAGAACTAGAAAAATCCAAATATCCATTAACTGATGAATGGGTAAACAAAATGTGGCATATTCATACAACGAAATATTATATGACAAAATAAAGGAATGAAGCACATTTATAAGTTACAACATGGATGAGCCATGAAAACGTTATGCCAAGTGAGGAAAGCCAGTCGTGAAAAACACATGCTATGTTACTCCATGGATATAAAACGTCCATAGCTGCAAATCCACAGACAAAACATCCCTAGAAAGTAAATGGGTAGTTGTCTAGGGTTGGGAGTGGAAGATAGGAGGACAGTGGCTAAACGGCTTGGGGTTTCCTCTGGAGGTGACATGAAGGCTCTAAAATTGATTATGGTTATGGTTGCACAGTTCTGTGAGTAAAGCCAAAACCATTGCATTGCACACTTTAAATGTGTGAATTACATGGTATGTTAGTTTTATC
Source organism: Piliocolobus tephrosceles (assembly GCF_002776525.5). NCBI lineage: Eukaryota > Metazoa > Chordata > Mammalia > Primates > Cercopithecidae > Piliocolobus > Piliocolobus tephrosceles. The sequence goes on from NC_045446.1 coordinate 113,583,694, forward strand.
TAAATAAAGCTGTTTCCAGAAAAAAAGAGTAAACTTTACATACATGAAAACATGAAATAAAACAGAAATCAGATAATATTTTTAAGTGAATGAAAATGTAAATACAACGCATGAAAATACATGAAACATAGTTAAATACAATGCTTACATGACAATTTATGGCACCCAACTGCCTATATTGGAAAAGAAGAGAGGTTTCAAGTTAGACATAAACTTCTATCTCATAAAATGTCAAGAAAAAAACATTTTAAATTCAAAATAAGCAGAAAATAAAAGAACAAAGATAATGGTTGAAAAAGTGGGAAACAGAAGAAGAATATATAAATAAGCTCATTTGAAAGCTGTGTTTTTTACATGAATAAAAGTGATATTCCTCTAACTAGACAGTTTGGGCAGAAAAGGAAAAGATAAAAATTAGCAATATCAGATACATCAGAGAACGTGGCTACAGAGCCTACACACATTAAAGGAAAATAAGGGAATATTATGAACCAATTTACAGTTATTTAATTTGCAAACCAATGAAATAGACCAATTATTGAAAGATATAAATTGCCATCGTTGGGCAAATGAACTTACATAATATGAAAAAATATATATGCCCTCATTCGGATACCCTTAAGCTAAGCACAATGATATATAATATACTACAAATGTATATAATGGGATCGTATATTGACTTTTATCCTCCTGTAGACACTGGAGGAAATCCCTCATCGCCTACTTACTACATGAGAATACTCTCTGCCCTGGTTTGCACTGGATTCTTCTGTATGTCTTATACTACTTCTGCCGTTCCTTTTCTGTATAAACCATTCTGTATTAACAAGCTGTTCCCATAACTCAAGCCTTTATTCTCAATCTCTGTTTATGGATTAGTTCATTGTTCCCTTTAAGCAGAGCTTGGGCTTTGTAAACTTATTGTATTATGAAATATAGCATAAAAATATATAGAGAGACGATATAGATGTAAAAGTGTACAAAGTATATACTTCAACCAATTTTTATAAAATGAGCAGCTTTTAACCACCATACAGATCTATAAATAAAAAATCGCCAGCACCTCAGGGCCCTCCATGTGCCCCTTCTTGATTGTAGCTCCATCCATTTTTAACATTCCCCATCCTGATTGTGTGGCAGTCACTCTCTGGCTTTGCTTTATAACTTTATAATTAACTAGAGCATCTTTGTCATCTGTATCCTGCTGAGAGAAGGGCAAAAAGAAGGGGGAAATGGCACACATTGGCCTTGAAACAGTGTGCATCACGTCTGGAACTCAGTCACATGCAAGAGCACACTGTAAGAAAGACTGGGAAATGTATATTTTGGAGGAAGAGTGAACAGCAGTAATCTCGGCCACATTGGTATATAATCATATAACTATCATTATATCAGTGTCTGCCAATTATCATTAATGTGAGATTAAATAAGACATTAAATGTAAAAACTTACTGCTCACCCTGGAACTTAGTAAGCACCAATAAGAATCATGATTTATCTAGGTCATTCTTATTTTTTTATTTATTGTATAGGCCAGAAGAAAATAAGAACACACTCACATATTCTAAATTGAATCACAGAACCATGAAATATGAAATATGAAGAATACTCATAAGACTTTTTTGCTTATTTGAGTATTTTGCTTTTATGTGTATTTCAAGACACTTTTATTTACTAAAAATAATATTCATAATTAACTGATTTTTAAAGTAGAAAAATTTTGTATAACTAAAAAGAAAATAAAACCCTGATCAATTTAGAATCCAACACCCAAGTCCTGATCCCAGCTCTACCACCTGTATGTTGTGATTTGTAACAAGCCATGAACATCTCTGAGCACCAGACCCATCATCTATGGCACTGGATCTAGGATTCCCTCCCTCATTTGCCTCCCACTTCTCCCTGAGGAGCGCAGAGACTGACAGATGGGACAGTGTAGAGGAAACCGTGTACAACTCTCCTCCAAAGAGAAACTGCAACACCTGGACTTGTCTCTACACTGATGTTTGCAGTGGGTTAATTCAACTCTATGGCGGAAAGACTTTAAAAAGCGCAAGTGATTCCACCAGCCTCGCCCTCACTAAGGAAGATTAAGTCTCTGCCCTCAAATGTAACACTCCGTGACAATCAGTGACAACTTAACATTTAAAGGTATTTCTTGGCAGGGCGCGGGGCTCACGCCTGTAATCCCAGCACTTTGACTGGCAGATCATGAGGTCAGGAGTTTGAGACCAGCCTGGACAACATGGTGAAACCCCGTCTCTACTAAAAGTACAAAAATTAGCTAGGCGTGGTGGCACACGCCTGTAATCCCAGCTACTTGGGAGGCTCAAGAATCACTTGAACCTGGGAGGAAGAGGTTGCAGTGAGCCGAGATCACCACTGCACTCCAGCCTGGGTGACAGAGCAAGACTCCGTCTCAGAAAAAAAAAAGAAGAAAGTATTTCTTTCACACAACAAAGCCCTGCAGATAAACTACATACTTGATCTGGTGCAAAGCTTAATTAACATTGAGTGACATGTCCCAACGCTAGAGAGAAAAACCGACTGTGGCAGATTTACGGGATTTCTCAGTTTTAGATTAGAACATATTTTTAAGTTCATCTTTTCTGAAAATAGAACTGATGCCATCTGCATTTTGAGGATCTTCACATGAAAGATCAGTGAAGGGTCCAGTTTAGTCCACCTCTTTGGCCACTTTAAACAGTGATAAAGATACATAAAGTATGGACATACCTCTGAAATGTCCACAGAATACCAAATAGCACAGATATTATTTACTTATTTAAGTACACTTTTTTAACTAAGGAGAATAATTTTATCAAAAGGGACAACAAATAAAAGAAATGATGAAAGGAAACCTCCAACCAACTTCAACTATTTTATAATAGTAGAATTTGTTAAATCAGGCATGTTGATACTAGGGTCAGCAATCAGGAATGAGTCATTGGCCATCTCAAACCATAAGTCAAAAATTTAGCAATGCTGAACATCAAAAACCAACAACAAGCCGACGAACAAGTTAAGCTAAATTTTTTAGTACCAAAATATTGACTGGAGATTAGAAAAATGGAAAAATAGTAAATACGATTATAGTTATGTTAGAAAATAGTTGTCGATTTCCATATCAGACTGATGATTTTTGAGTAGTCATATTTTTGTCTGATTGCCCAAAGGAAAAACAATCTACCCTCCTATTCCAGAAAAGACTGATATGATTTGTTAAATTTGGTAAATCAGCTTTTTTTCAAATTATCGTATCTCTCTCAGCTACAGTTTGAGGTTTTCATAGCTTAAAATCCATATGGAAGGAACACATGAACACCAAGAAAAGCAAGTGTGATTTGGCTGTTCCTAGGACTCCCAGACCTCTGGGATTAATATCAAGCAATTTCAGCTTTTACCACACTAAGATAAATCTTATGATCTCCACAATTCGCTAGAGCCTCCAAGGAGAGGAGAATTCTAAGTAAGGGATTTCACTTTCCATCATTTTACTTTCTAAATTCTGTCTTCCTAAGTAGAATTTCAAACACCACTCACTATTTTTTTTAATCAAGAAGTTGCTATTCCTTCTCTACCTGATTCTCCACAAATGTGGCAGCAGCTTTTCCACTTTCATTCCCCAAATAATAATACCATGTGCATATTATAATTGTTATTGAAGCTTAATTGAGAGTACAAGATACAATGCTCCTCAGAATAGAATATAAATTCAGATTACTCATAAAAATTAGAAATAGTAAAAAAATTACACAACAACAGAAAATGAAAGTGGTTTCTACAGTCTTACTGACCATTCTCTACACAGGGACTTCATTTATCAGCCGTGTGTCTCTTGGGGTCCTTTTCACTCCCATGCCTAGATCTCTGAAATAAATGATCCTGATAACATTTCAAAGTCATTTTTTTTTTTGCTGAAAAACTCACTTCTCTGTTTGACTTTATACTAGCTTAAAAGATGTCCTCTTTCCCAACAATAAGAACCAACAAACTGTTTTCCTAAACAAACATCAAAGAAGCAATATACATTCTGTTAGAAATTTATGTAAAATTCTGGAACAAAGCACAGTCAATTTCCAAATTAAAAATGTTTTCTTATATTCCATGTTAACTGAAAAAAAATAGCAAAACAGAAACAAAATATACTAAGAAGAGCAGTGCACTTGAAATCAGAAGGCAAAATGTTTAGTCTAGACTTTTTCATTAAGGAGTTGTGTGACTTTAAGTAAATCATTACCATGAAGATCTTCACTTTCCCACCCATGTAATAAATAAATGATTTTCTTTTATATGATGGTTTGTGTGTAGAAATAAATAAGAAAACTATTTGATCAAAAAAAAAAAAAAAACGCTTAATCTATGCTGTTTAAAGCTGCAAAGGAGGTTATACTTACTAGTCCTTAAGAAACTTTCCATCTCTAGCTTTTAAAGGAGACATATGTTTGCCCAGAAGAAAGTGGAAAGATGGTAGCAGAAACAGACTGTCTGATTTCTACCTCCAGTGGCAAATAGTGAATAACAATTTCCACCCCTCTGACAACACAGTGATTCGAAAGTGTTAATTTGCTTGATCATTTGCAGACCATTAATCTTTTCCTAGAGGAAAGAGTAATGTTAAAAATGACAATATAAAAATATAGATTTCTTCCCTAATGCTACTACTATACAAGAAAAAATGTTAGGAGAAAAGAATTATACAAATAACGAGGAAAGGAGAAAAACATGCTCTATGAAAAGGGGAAATAAATTATTGAGAGAAGACTCAAATTTTCTTCACTGTAGTAAGAAATAATTAAGGTAAGAAGAGTACTACTAAAATATCCTAAATAACAACAGAAGCTCCCTGTCCTAAAACTACATGCACAGAAAGATACTGTTTCTAGTCAAAATTTTTTCCTACTAGGGTTTTTTCTCAGGGAAAGTTGAACATTTTATTCATCAAACTGTAGATTAAGGGGTTCATCAAAGGAGTTATATTGGTGTAAAAGACAGAAGAAATCTTTCCCTCATCCATGGACCCAACAGAAGATAGTTTGAGACACATAAATGCACACGATCCAAACTACAGAGAAACAGCAATTAGGTAGGAAGTGAAGGTGTTCAAAGCTTTGGACCTGCCCTTCTTGGAGCTGATGTTGAGGATGACAGAGAGGCTGCAACCACAAGAGATAAATGTGGCCGGCGCGGTGGCTCACGCCTGTAATTCCAGGACTTTGGGAGGCCGAGGCGGGTGGATCACGAGGTCAGGCGATAGAGACCATCCTGGCTAACACAGTGAAACCCCGTCTCTACTAAAAAAATACAAAAAATTAGCTGGCGTGGTGGTGGGCCCCTGTAGTCCCAGCTACTCGGGAGGCTGAGGCAGGAGAATGGCGTGAACCCAGGAGGCGGAGCTTGCAGTGAGCCGAGATCACACCACTGCACTCCAGCCTGGGCGACAGAGCGAGACTGTCTCAAAAAATCAAAAAAATTTAAAAATAAAAATAAAAAAGAGATAAATGTGGTGACAATGGAAAATGATGGCCACTGCAATGGAAGCCAGCAGCTCTTTGATGTAGGTGCCAGTGCTGGAGAGCTGGAGCAGAGGGAGGATGTCACACAAATAGGGATCAATGGTGTTTGCATCACAGAAGGTCAGTCTCAGCATGCATCCAGTGTGGGCCATGGCACTAGAAAAGGCCAGCAAGTAGAAACCAAGCATAAGGTGAGAGTACACTTTAGGGGGCATGGCAATACTATACAAAAGTGGGTTACAGATGGCTACATGGTGATCATGGTGACAGAGTGATCATAGGCTGTTGAGGTGAGCACATAGCATTCAGAAATATCAAAAAGAAAGAAAAAAAAGAAAAGCTGGGACATGCACCCCATGTAGGAGATAATATCCTTCTCTGTTATGAAGTCCATCAGCATTTTGGGTGTAAACGCGGAAAAGTAACAGAGGCCTATGAAGGACAAGTTAAAGAGGAAAAAGTACTTGGGGGTGTGAGGGTATGAAATGAGCACAATGAGAGTTACCAAGCCCAAATTTCCCAACACAGTGACCATACACATTACTAGAAACAGGAAGAACAGAGGGAGTTGGAGATCTGGCTGCTCTGTTAACCCCAGCAAAATGATTTGAGTCATGAAAGAGTCATTTCCAGGAACCATTCTTCTCTAAGGGTATCTGTGGACACAGGATAAAAAAGCTTCCATTCAAGAGTAACACAGTTCTTCCCACAATTTCTCCTCCCATAAGAGTAGAGTATATGCTGGGATTATTTGAGACTAGCCTAATATGGATTCACATAACCTGCCTTTACCGCTGTCATGATACTGAGTGACACTGACTTCTCCTTTACCGAGTTGTAGTAGCCAAATACAGCAGAGAGTAGCATCACTTTAGCCTAATAGCATGAAGGCCAGTGTTACTATATGCAAACATGACTGCTGGAAAGACAAAGGGATAAGGGAGAAGGGTGGACCAGGGCAGAATGATTTATCCCTCATTTCTTCATTTCTTCATTCACTTGAGTCCTCTCATCACCAATAATCTTAAAGGCGGAGGCTGTGGCAACCTGGTGCTAGCCTCTAATGTAGATTCGACTCAGGTGGTGCATAGAGACAAAGAACATTGCTTCTAATCCAAAAGCAAGGGACCTAAGTCTAGGAGAGGTCATGTGACTGCCCCACATCACAGAATCAAAGTCCTACATCTAGAACAAGGAGAGTTCTGTCTATGGAGAGGGAACTTACTGATTAGACACTTCGACCACTGGGTTCACTGGTGTCTCTGAACATTATCTGCTCCTTTTGAACAGATTTTTCCACTGGTTTCACCTGATTATCAAGACAGCATTGAATGGGAATGTAAATACCATATCTTCGAGCCCTGAACTTCCATCTCAAAACAAAGAAGACACGAATGTACATGGAATTCAGAAACACCCTCCTTAGGCCAGAAATCCTTAGTGTTTTCTTATCCGTATTTGCCACCGTGGTCCTGGAAGGGCAATTTCAAGCTCCGAGGCTTTAGTTTCTTTAATTCTAAGATACAGACTAGACTTAAATTTCACTGTGTCCTAAAATCATTCTGATTTATACGTTATTATTTTTAGTATAAATTTGATTCCTCTCTAGCAGTAGACAAAAAAAAAAAGTCTTTATTATTATCCTTTCTGTCACTTGGTAGGACATAATAGATTTAATGTCAATTTAATGATATAATGTACCTTAATATATATAGTGTTGAAGCTTCCTTAGCCACTTTCCTAGGGAATATGGTTCAGGTTTAAGCAAGATGAGGGCTTTGTATTTATACCCTGGACTATGATTTCTCTTTTATTCCTTAGAGACTCAATATTTTACTCAAGTTTTCCTTCTCCCAAGGGACTGTACATCCCCTAAGGCAGAGTGAAAATAAACTCCCATCTCCCCATAACCTTCACATCTGATGGGAATTCTATTTCATTAGTTCTTTCTTTTTTTCCTCATCCTGAATGGAAATTTTTCACAGGATCTTCCTGCAACCTTCCTTATTTCCTTCTCTTTTTTCTTTTTTCAGACAGGAGTGTCACTGTATCCCCAAGACTGGAGTACAGTGGCACCATCACAGCTCACTGCAGCATCGACCTCCCAGGTGCCAGTGATCCTCCCACCTTAGGCTCCCAAGTAGTTAGGACTCCAGGGACGTGCCACTATGCCCGGTTAATTTTGCTTATTTTTTGTAGAGATGGAGGAGGTCTCCCTATGTTGTTCAGGCTGGTCTTGAACTCCCAGCCTCAAGCAATACTCCCACCAGGGCCTCCCAAAGTGCTGGGATTATAGGCCTGAGTCACCACACTCAGTCTTCCTTATTTCTTTATCAGAAATTTTTCTAGGTGGCTGAGTCTGATCAGGCCACTATGACAAAACATCATCAACTTTGTGGCTTAGGAAAAACAGAAATTTATTTCTCACAATTCTGGAGGCTGTTTATAAATGACATGGTGCTCTATGCTATGAACAACTGGAAACTGAAGTTTTTAAAAGGCACTAATGTTACAACAGCACCAAAAATCACGAAACCTTCAAAACAAATCTAATAATGTATGTACAAGGTATGTACACTATAAACTAAAACTAAAGAAACAGAAAACTTATGTAAATAGAAAGACATACTGTATTTATATTCCTTTTTGTTGCTGTGTATTGTTCCATTGTAAAGATCAAGATACCATAATTTATCAATTAACCTGTTGATAGACATCCAGGTTGACTACAGTTTTTGGCTGTTAAAAATAAACCTACTTTTAACGTTTGTGTGTATATGTGCATATATATGCATATAATTTTTGAAATTTTAGCAAATTAAATTCTAAAGTACATAAAACAGATAATTCATTGTGACAAGTAAAGATCAGTTTTGAATGAAATAAGCCAAACACTGGAAGACTGAATATTTCTAACATGTCCATCTTTTTAAAGCTGATGTATACAATCCATGAAATTACATTCATTTCAAGTAAGTTTTATTGTGAGAAATTGATGTATATGGATAGACAAAGACACAAAAATAGCCAAAAAAAAAAAAAAAAAAATAGCCAGAACCATTTTTCAAAGAAACAGAGTAGGAGGTCTCACACTACTTGATTTCAAGACTCCCTATAGTTCTGCAATAATTAAAACAGTGTGATATGGTCAAAAGGATACACAGAAGGGTCAATGGAAGAGAACGTAGTGTCCAGAAATAGGCCCACATATATTAGGCTAATTGGTTTTGACAAATGTGCAAAGGCAACCTATTGAAAGAAATTATGGGCTTTTCAAGCAATGACACTGGAATAATTCAATATTCATAACAAAAAGAAAAAAAATCTCAAAACCTACTGCTATGGTTTGAATGTGTTCCCCAAATTTTACGTGTTGGAAACTTAATCCCAAGCTCATATGCCGATTGGAGGTGAGGCTTTTGAAGTTAACAAGGATTAGATAAAGTCATTAAGGTGGACCCCCATGATGAGACTGTTGGCTTCGTAAGAAGAGAAAGGGAGACCTAAGCTGACACACAAGCTCATGCCCTCTGCCTGTAATGCCCTCTGCCATGTTATGACTTAGCAAAAAGGCTCTCCAGATGCTGCCACCTTAATGTTGGACTTCTCAGCCTCCAGAAAGTGTAAGAAATAAATTTCTTTACTTTATAAATTACTCAGTCTTGGTAGTCTGTTATAGAAATGCAGAAGAGACTAAGAAACCTAACTCACATCATTAATACAATTATCACAAAATTACTCATAGACATAAAGGTAAAATATTAACCTTTAAGATTTTTAGAAGAGAGCAAAAGGGAAAAAACTTTTTGACATAGAATAAGGCAAAGACTCCTGATAAGCTACCAAAAACAGAGTCCATCAGAGAAAAAAGATAGTTAATTAGACATTAGCAAAGTTAAAAACCTTTCCTCTAAGAAAGATAATACTCAAAGAATGAAACAAGCCGAACACTGGAAGATTATACTTTCAAATCATGCATCTATTAAGTAACGTACATCCAGAATCTGTAAAGCACCAGTAAACCTCAAAAATAAGTAAAGAAACAACTGAATAAATAAATGAGCAAAGGTTGTACCTAGACACCTTGCCCAAAAGCAGCATATGGATGGGAAATAAACTCATGAAAGGATCCTCAACATCATTAGTTATTAGGGAAAGTCAAATTAAAATCACAATGAGATACCACTAAAAAGCTATTAGAAAAATGAAAATAAATAAACAAAAAGACTAAATCGAATGCTAATCAGTACACAGAGCAGCTGAAATGTTCATTCATCAGTGATGGGGATGCAACATGGTGCATCTACTAGAAAACAGTTTGTAGTTTCTCTTAAGATGGTCACAATTTAAGGTATTTGCTTACAAAAATAAAAACTTCTGTTCACACACAAAAACTGTGCACTTATGGTCATAGTGGTCTAAGGATTATTCTAAAGCTCCTCCTATTCTTTTTCTATAGAGATGCTAAGGGCATTTATAAGTCTCAGTCTTTGACGTCAGTCAAATAAAAGTCATGATTTTTAATTATGATTTTGCCCAGAAGTAATCATTTAACCAAAAACAAGTCATCTAAACAGCAAGCTCTGTTTTTGAGGTATTATAATAATTACAGGTAACATCATGAAAGCTCTTTTATTCTGATATAGCGGCTTCTCCAGGAGCCTGTCTATAATTCAAGTGCTTTAATAAAGCCATAATTATGAAGTCATTTATACACAGACCAAGATGCTTTTGCCCTGCTATCTTCGGAGGCTTAATATTCTATTCTAAATTTTACATCGTGAATACCACATTCCTCCAGGCCTAAAAGATCGGGAATTTTCTTCTCCCCTTCATTTCTAACAGTGACTGTTTGACTTTTAGGTACAGGTCATTATCACACCATTAGTGACTCCTGAAATGCCTGTCAAAAAATATATTACATTCACACACATAGTCTTTGTAGTTATATAATTTTAACATTATGACATACATGGCCCTATAATGCATAATGCTCTCTAATCTTTCAGATGAAATCACTTTTTTTCTTTTTACTCAGCACTACCTTCCTCTTAGCTCCCTCCAATTCATTGCCCTTATTTGTTTCATGTTTATAACCTACAACACACCCTCCTGTATGTTATTACGTGTTTATATAATCTCACAACTGCAATATGAGATTATAATACCTTAAAATGCATATGAAAATAGCTAATGAAAGTCACAAAACCATGAGTGATTTAGTTATCTGCAGGTCCTCCAGCCTTCAGGTTTAACCTTTCTTTAATATCAGATAACTTATGCCTTCGTCCTACTCAGAAAAATTCTGTGATCACCATAGTATTTGTAAGGCCTTCCAATTTTGAGAAAAAGAAGTCATAGGTAGAAGCATTAATCTTCCATGGTTCTACTTTCTAAGTTCCTCTTTCCTAACTTAAGATCCAATTACCACTCATTATTTTTCTGGTTGAAGTTTCCTTTCTTTCCCTTCCTGGTTCTCCACAAATGTGACCACATTCACTCCTCAAAACATTATTTAATGTATAGTCGTTGTGGATTACAAATTTTATCAAAGCTTTATGTTAATAAAAGATAGTTACAGTAATTTACAGAACAGATACAAATTCAGATTGAAAATGTAAATTGATTGAGAGTTTCAGATGGTTTCAGATTTCTTTACTTTATAAATTACTCAGTCTTGGTAGTCTGTTATAGAAATGCAGAGGAGACTAAGAAACCTAACTCACATCATTAATACAATTATCACAAAATTACTCATAGACATAAAGGTAAAATATTAACCTTTAAGATTTTTAGAAGAGAGCAAAAGGGAAAAAACTTTTTGACATAGAATAAGGCAAAGACTCCTGATAAGCTACCAAAAACAGAGTCCATCAGAGAAAAAAGATAGTTAATTAGACATTAGCAAAGTTAAAAACCTTTCCTCTAAGAAAGATAATACTCAAAGAATGAAACAAGCCGAACACTGGAAGATTATATTTTCAAATCATGCATCTATTAAGTAACGTACATCCAGAATCTGTAAAGAGGTTTCTAAATCCTCATTGATAATCCCCATAACCCCCACAGAGGGACCTCTTGTATATTGGCTATGTGTCTCTTTGCATTCTTGCCTAAATTACAAATTGGCAGTCTCTTTTCTCTCCTATGCCTCTATTCTCTGAATTAGAAACACCAGAAAATATTTCAATATGTTTTTGATTTTGTAAAATACATCAGCTCCCTGCTTGAGCCAATCAATTCGCAACTACCCCAGCTTAATAGATCTCCACTTTCACACACCCCAAAAAAACAATTTCTCAGAACAAAAAACTAAAGCAATAACCATTCTGAGATTATTTATCATCTAGAAACAAAGTGCACTCAACTATCCAAAAGAAATGTTTTCTCGTATAGTATCTCATGTTTAATAAGTAAAATAATAAAGTATATCAGAAAAAGTAGTAGACTTGAAATCAGGAGTCTATTAACTTATTTTAGACTTTTTAAATAAAGAAATTGTGTGACTTTAAGGGAATCATTAGCATCTCTTAGTTCCAGCACCTCACAGATGCAATATTGCTATATTGGTGATCTAAATAAGCTATTTGGGGTGTACAAAGGTAAACGTAAAATTAATGCCAAAAGAAGCTTCATGTGTATATTTAAAATGGCAAAATGGACTGTATTTGTTAAGTCTTGTCAAACCTTGTCTGTCTGGAAAACACTGGCATATAAAGGACACATGATGCTGCCCAGTGGAGTATGGAAAGACAAGAGTAGAGGCAGGTTGTCAGGTTCTTATATGCAGCAGAACATTGTCATCCTAATTTTACTTTACTTGATCATTTGAAAAACCAATCATCTTTTCTAGAAGGAAAAAGGAAGTCCATAATGACAATGGAAAAAAAGAAAAACGTTCTTTATTATTACACAGGAAAAATGACAAAAAGGGGAAAGATGTGCAAAGGGTGAGGGAAAAAAATTTACTATAAAAATTGGAGACAAATTGATAGGATGATACTCAACTAACCATCATCATGATAACAAATAGGAAAAATTATTTCCTCCTAAGTTATTATAATAAAATACAGAGAATCCCCATCCTGTAACTACCTGCACAGAGAAATGTTGTTTATGGCAATAACATTCTCCTACTCAGAGCTTTTCCCATGTCAAATTTAGCATCTTTGCTCTTTAAGCTGTAGATTAAGGAGCTCATCATGGGACGCACATTCATGTAAAAAACAGAAGAGAATTTTCCCTCATCCATAGACCCAGCAGAAGATGGTTTGACATACATAAATGCACTTAATTCAAAGAACAGAGAAACAGCAATTATGTGGAAACTGCAAGTGCTGAAGGCTTTGGACCTTCCCTCATTGGAACTGATGTGGAGGATCCTGGAGAGGATGTCACCATAAGAGATAAAGATGGTGACAATAGGCACAATGATGTTGATGCCTGCCACAATGAAAACCACCAGCTCACTGATGTAGGTGCTGGTGCAGGAGAGCTGGAACACAGGGAGAATGCCACAGAAGTCGTGATTGATGGTGTTTGCATCACCGAAGGTCAGTCTCAGCATGCATCCAGTGTGGGCCATGACCCCAGAAAAGGACAGGAAGTAGGAACAAAGCATAAGGCTGAAATACACTTTGGGGGACATGGCAATGTGATAAAGAAGTGAGTAACAGATGGTCACACAGCAATCATAGGCCATTGACGTCAGCATATAACATTCAGAAATAAAAAAAGAAAAAGAAGAAGAAAAGCTAGATCATGCAAACCATTTAGGAGATAATATTCTTCTCTGAAATACAGTTCCTCAGCATTTGGAGTGTAAACACAGAAGAATAACAGAAGTCTGTGAAGAACAATTTAGAAAGGAAAAAGTACATGGGAGTGTGAAGATGTGAATTCCGCATAGTTAGAATTACCAAGACGGAGTTTCTTATCACAGTGACAACACACATTACAAGAAACAGGAAGAACAGGGGGAGTTAAAGATCTGGCTGGTCTGTTAACCTCACCAGAATGAATTCATTCACCAAAAAGCCATTTCCAGGAAACATTCTACTCTAAGGGAATCTATGGACACAGGAGAAAAGAAGACAACTCAGAACTTCCCACGGTATTTTCTCCCGTACCTTGGAATATTGCTGAGATTGTCTGAAACTAGACTAATGTGGACCCACAGAATCTGCCTTTACCACTACTATGTTACTGATAGAATCTTACTAAGCCAAATATAGCACCAACTTAGCCTATGGAGTGAAGGCTAGTTCTGCCATGTGCAAACTTAACTCTTAAGAAGTAATAGAATAAGGGAGAAGGATGAACCGGGACAGAATCATCCTTCCCTCATCTCATTATTTCTTCATTCACTTGAGTCCTCCCTTTACCATTAAAGTTGGAAGCAGAGACCTTTGCAACCTGGTGCCCATATCCAATGCAGATTAGACTCTTGGTCTGGAGACAAAGGATCTTGTTTCTCATACACAAGTAGGGGACCCAAGTCCAAAAAAGTTACATTACTACCCCAAGTCACAGAAAAAGCCGTAAATCTACAAGAGGGAGATTTTCATTCATGGAGAGGGAACTACTGACTAAAATACTGCATCCATCGCTTTCTCTGTTTTCTCTGAACATTACCAGCTCCCACTTTAAATAGATTCTTACATCAGTTGCACTTGAATCTCAAGACTGTCAAGGTGTAAAATAAAAGGCAATATCTTATATCCCTGTAATTCCATTTCAAAACAAGACAGTAATATAAGTGGAACTCAGAAATACATCCTCTTATGCCAGACGACCTCGGTGCTTTCTTTTGATTACTTACCCTGTGGTCCTGAAAGGGCAATTTCAGTGTCTGAGGCTTTGGGTTTTTTGCTTCTAAGAAGATGCAGCCCAAACTCTATTTCCAGTATGTTCTGAAATTTTTTTTGAACTACAGATCATCTAATTTATGATCATTGCTTTGAATCCTCTCAAGCATCAGAAAAAATAGTCTTTATTGTTATTACATATGCCATTTAATGAGACACCAGAAGACTTACTATGAGTTTAATGATAATAATACAAGTTGTTATAAACAGGGTAGAAACTTGCTCAGTCTCTTCTCCAGAAAACAGATTTTAAGAGTAACAGGAAAACAGGGGAATTGTATTTTCACCATGGACCGTAACCTGCCTTTAGTTCCTTAGAGACTTAATATTTTACTCAAATTTTCTTTTCACTCTGGTCATTGTGTATCAGTCACGCAGAGCCAGAAATAAGCTTTAATTTCTCCGTCAGCAAGATGGTGCAACGGGAAGCCCTAGACCCTCCTTCCCCCATGAACAAAGTAATTCTACAACAATTCATGGACAGATTCTATCTGTGACACTTCTCGACCTAGTTATAATGTTTCTACATCCCAGTCTAGCATAAAATCAGCCACATGGAATCTGGTAGGAACGTTTGCATTATCCCTGTGCCATAATCTCTGTTTCTGGCAGAGCATCATGCAGTTGGAATAAAAGCTTCTCCTTGGGAAGGGCATTGGGGTACACCATGCATCCAATGCCCCACATTTTCCACAAATTATGCCAAGTACTGGCTTCTATCTAGCCTGTCTCATAGCACTGACAGGACATAAGACACAGCATGCTCTGATCACTAGGGGCCAGTGAAAACATAGTAGGCAATTTAGACAAAATAGCTCAGTACAGAGATAGAAGAGAAAGAAAGAAAAGCAAAGAAAGTGAAGGAAAAAAGAGAGAAAGAAAAAGAAAGAAAGAAAGAAAGAAAGAAAGAAAGAAAGAAAGAAAGAAA